>NC_092296.1:9568424-9602000 GCF_036320965.1 Panulirus ornatus
TCGTCTACTGGATCGCGTTCAGATAGGCAAGGGTCGGCTGGCCAGGGAGCGGCAGCTTGTCTACTTGATCGCGGTGAGGTAGGCTAGGGTCGGCTGGCCAGGGAGCGGCAGCTTGTCTACTGGATCTCGGTGAGGTAGGTTTGGGTCGGCTGGCCAGGGAGTGGCAGCTCGTCTACTGGATTATATTGAGGTAGGCTATGGTCGGCTGGCCAGTGAGTGGCAGCTCGTCTTTTGTATCGCGTTGATGTAGGCTAGGGTAGGCTGGCCATGGTGTGGCAGCTCGTCTACTGGATCGAGTTGAGGTAGGCAAAGGTCTGATGGCCAGGGAGCGGTACCTTGTCTACTGGATCACGTTGATGTACACACAGCAAAATAAACTATCGCGCGTTTTTTGTACGAAAGAAAATGACGTACTAGACGTGGAATAATGGAACAGTCAACATTTTCCTGTGAGATGGTGGTAGCCCTGATGTACCTGCCTGTGGGTGTCCTCACCTATCTAATGGCAACGATATATCCTTCCGTATGTAGTACAGTAGATGGGATACGTAAATTGAGCATGTGAATGTAATATTCTGCACAGTAATGCATATTGCAGTAATCATTATCTCCTGCAAAGTGTCAAATTCCTGGTGTAAAATGATATACTACATGGTAACTACGACACCCTACTTCATACCGGCGGTGATTTATCTATCTGCTGGTTTAGATTAATCAGCAACCTCACGTAATATGTAGTATCACCTGTGTGACTGATAACAGTATGTCACAAACCTGGCGCCACATCATAGTTATTTAGTAACTGTATTGGACTTTGGCACCCCAAAGGTTTTTAAGTAAACTTTTAAGTAGGGTCTTTCCCTTTAGATGCCACTATTCCCCTGTAAAGGCCTTTGAAGACGCCAAAGGGGATTTAGATTAATCCTTCAATTTTCCTCTAAATTTTTGGATGTCTCCACGCAATTCTCTTGCCCTTTGGCATCCCCAAAGTGGTATTAAAGTAAGCTTTCGAAATGTTTCTTTCCCTTTTGATGCCTGTATGCCCCTGTAATTGCCTTTGGCGGCGCCAAAGGGGATTTAAATTAAATCTTTAATTTGTATTTTTATTTTTGGATGCCACCATGCAAAGGTATTGGACTTTGGCACCCCTAAATGGTCTGTTAAGTAAACTTTTAATTTGTCTCTTTCCCTTCAGATGCCACTATTCCCCTGTAAAGGCCTTTGAAGACGCCAGAGGGGAGTTAGATTAATCCTTCAATTTTCCTCTAAATTTTTCGATGCGTCCATGCAATTCTCTTGCCCTTTGGCATCCCCAAAGTGGCATTAAAGTAAGCTTTCCAAATGTTTCTTTCCCTTTTGATGCCTCTATGCCCCTGTAATTGCCTTTGGCGGCGCCAAAGGGGATTTAAAATAAACCTTTAATTTGTCTTTTTATTTTTGGATGCGACCATGCAACTGTATTGGACTTTGGCACCCCCAAAGGGTATTTTAAGTTAATTTTTAAGTAGGGTCTTTCCCTTTAGATGCCACTATTCCCCTGTAAAGGCCTTTGAAGACGCCAAAGGGGATTTAGATTAATCCTTCAATTTTCCTCTAAATTTTTCGATGCGTCCATGCAATTCTCTTGCCCTTTGGCATCCCCAAAGTGGCATTAAAGTAATCTTTCCAAATGTTTCTTTCCCTTTTGATGCCTCTATGCCCCTGTAATTGCCTTTGGCGGCGCCAAAGGGGATTTGAAATAAACCTTTAATTTGTCTTTTTATTTTTGGATGCGACCATGCAACTGTATTGGACTTTGGCACCCCCAAAGGGTATTTTAAGTAAACTTTTAAGTAGGGTCTTTCCCTTTAGATGCCACTATTCCCCTGTAAAGGCCTTTGAAGACGCCAAAGGGGATTTAGATTAATCCTTCAATTTTCCTCTAAATTTTTGGATGTCTCCACGCAATTCTCTTGCCCTTTGGCATCCCCAAAGTGGTATTAAAGTAAGCTTTCGAAATGTTTCTTTCCCTTTTGATGCCTGTATGCCCCTGTAATTGCCTTTGGCGGCGCCAAAGGGGATTTAAATTAAATCTTTAATTTGTATTTTTATTTTTGGATGCCACCATGCAAAGGTATTGGACTTTGGCACCCCTAAATGGTCTGTTAAGTAAACTTTTAATTTGTCTCTTTCCCTTCAGATGCCACTATTCCCCTGTAAAGGCCTTTGAAGACGCCAGAGGGGAGTTAGATTAATCCTTCAATTTTCCTCTAAATTTTTCGATGCGTCCATGCAATTCTCTTGCCCTTTGGCATCCCCAAAGTGGCATTAAAGTAAGCTTTCCAAATGTTTCTTTCCCTTTTGATGCCTCTATGCCCCTGTAATTGCCTTTGGCGGCGCCAAAGGGGATTTAAAATAAACCTTTAATTTGTCTTTTTATTTTTGGATGCGACCATGCAACTGTATTGGACTTTGGCACCCCCAAAGGGTCTTTTAAGTAAACTTTTAATTAGGGTCTTTCCCTTCAGATGCCACTATTCCCCTGTAAAGGCCTTTGAAGACGCCAAAGGGGATTTAGATTAATCCTTCAATTTTCCTCTAAATTTTTCGATGCGTCCATGCAATTCTCTTGCCCTTTGGCATCCCCAAAGTGGCATTAAAGTAAGCTTTCCAAATGTTTCTTTCCCTTTTGATGCCTCTATGCCCCTGTAATTGCCTTTGGCGGCGCCAAAGGGGATTTAAATAAACCTTTAATTTGTCTTTTTATTTTTGGATGCGACCATGCAACTGTATTGGACTTTGGCACCCCCAAAGGGTATTTTAAGTAAACTTTTAAGTAGGGTCTTTCCCTTTAGATGCCACTATTCCCCTGTAAAGGCCTTTGAAGACGCCAAAGGGGATTTAGATTAATCCTTCAATTTTCCTCTAAATTTTTCGATGCGTCCATGCAATTCTCTTGCCCTTTGGCATCCCCAAAGTGGCATTAAAGTAATCTTTCCAAATGTTTCTTTCCCTTTTGATGCCTCTATGCCCCTGTAATTGCCTTTGGCGGCGCCAAAGGGGATTTGAAATAAACCTTTAATTTCTCTTTTTATTTTTGGATGCGACCATGCAACTGTATTGGACTTTGGCACCACCAAAGGGTATTTTAAGTAAACTTTTAAGTAGGGTCTTTCCCTTTAGATGCCACTATTCCCCTGTAAAGGCCTTTGAAGACGCCAAAGGGGATTTAGATTAATCCTTCAATTTTCCTCTAAATTTTTGGATGTCTCCACGCAATTCTCTTGCCCTTTGGCATCCCCACAGTGGTATTAAAGTAAGCTTTCGAAATGTTTCTTTCCCTTTTGATGCCTGTATGCCCCTGTAATTGCCTTTGGCGGCGCCAAAGGGGATTTAAATTAAATCTTTAATTTGTATTTTTATTTTTGGATGCCACCATGCAAAGGTATTGGACTTTGGCACCCCTAAATGGTCTGTTAAGTAAACTTTTAATTTGTCTCTTTCCCTTCAGATGCCACTATTCCCCTGTAAAGGCCTTTGAAGACGCCAGAGGGGAGTTAGATTAATCCTTCAATTTTCCTCTAAATTTTTCGATGCGTCCATGCAATTCTCTTGCCCTTTGGCATCCCCAAAGTGGCATTAAAGTAAGCTTTCCAAATGTTTCTTTCCCTTTTGATGCCTCTATGCCCCTGTAATTGCCTTTGGCGGCGCCAAAGGGGATTTAAAATAAACCTTTAATTTGTCTTTTTATTTTTGGATGCGACCATGCAACTGTATTGGACTTTGGCACCCCCAAAGGGTATTTTAAGTAACTTTTTAAGTAGGGTCTTTCCCTTTAGATGCCACTATTCCCCTGTAAAGGCCTTTGAAGACGCCAAAGGGGATTTAGATTAATCCTTCAATTTTCCTCTAAATTTTTGGATGTCTCCACGCAATTCTCTTGCCCTTTGGCATCCCCAAAGTGGTATTAAAGTAAGCTTTCGAAATGTTTCTTTCCCTTTTGATGCCTCTATGCCCCTGTAATTGCCTTTGGCGGCGCCAAAGGGGATTTAAATTAAATCTTTAATTTGTATTTTTATTTTTGGATGCCACCATGCAAAGGTATTGGACTTTGGCACCCCTAAATGGTCTGTTAAGTAAACTTTTAATTTGTCTCTTTCCCTTCAGATGCCACTATTCCCCTGTAAAGGCCTTTGAAGACGCCAAAGGGGATTTAGATTAATCCTTCAATTTTCCTCTAAATTTTTCGATGCGTCCATGCAATTCTCTTGCCCTTTGGCATCCCCAAAGTGGCATTAAAGTAAGCTTTCCAAATGTTTCTTTCCCTTTTGATGCCTCTATGCCCCTGTAATTGCCTTTGGCGGCGCCAAAGGGGATTTAAAATAAACCTTTAATTTGTCTTTTTATTTTTGGATGCGACCATGCAACTGTATTGGACTTTGGCACCCCCAAAGGGTATTTTAAGTAAACTTTTAAGTAGGGTCTTTCCCTTTAGATGCCACTATTCCCCTGTAAAGGCCTTTGAAGACGCCAAAGGGGATTTAGATTAATCCTTCAATTTTCCTCTAAATTTTTGGATGTCTCCACGCAATTCTCTTGCCCTTTGGCATCCCCAAAGTGGTATTAAAGTAAGCTTTCGAAATGTTTCTTTCCCTTTTGATGCCTGTATGCCCCTGTAATTGCCTTTGGCGGCGCCAAAGGGGATTTAAATTAAATCTTTAATTTGTATTTTTATTTTTGGATGCCACCATGCAAAGGTATTGGACTTTGGCACCCCTAAATGGTCTGTTAAGTAAACTTTTAATTTGTCTCTTTCCCTTCAGATGCCACTATTCCCCTGTAAAGGCCTTTGAAGACGCCAAAGGGGAGTTAGATTAATCCTTCAATTTTCCTCTAAATTTTTCGATGCGTCCATGCAATTCTCTTGCCCTTTGGCATCCCCAAAGTGGCATTAAAGTAAGCTTTCCAAATGTTTCTTTCCCTTTTGATGCCTCTATGCCCCTGTAATTGCCTTTGGCGGCGCCAAAGGGGATTTAAAATAAACCTTTAATTTGTCTTTTTATTTTTGGATGCGACCATGCAACTGTATTGGACTTTGGCACCCCCAAAGGGTATTTTAAGTAAACTTTTAAGTAGGGTCTTTCCCTTTAGATGCCACTATTCCCCTGTAAAGGCCTTTGAAGACGCCAAAGGGGATTTAGATTAATCCTTCAATTTTCCTCTAAATTTTTGGATGTCTCCACGCAATTCTCTTGCCCTTTGGCATCCCCAAAGTGGTATTAAAGTAAGCTTTCGAAATGTTTCTTTCCCTTTTGATGCCTCTATGCCCCTGTAATTGCCTTTGGCGGCGCCAAAGGGGATTTAAATTAAATCTTTAATTTGTATTTTTATTTTTGGATGCCACCATGCAAAGGTATTGGACTTTGGCACCCCTAAATGGTCTGTTAAGTAAACTTTTAATTTGTCTCTTTCCCTTCAGATGCCACTATTCCCCTGTAAAGGCCTTTGAAGACGCCAAAGGGGAGTTAGATTAATCCTTCAATTTTCCTCTAAATTTTTCGATGCGTCCATGCAATTCTCTTGCCCTTTGGCATCCCCAAAGTGGCATTAAAGTAAGCTTTCCAAATGTTTCTTTCCCTTTTGATGCCTCTATGCCCCTGTAATTGCCTTTGGCGGCGCCAAAGGGGATTTAAAATAAACCTTTAATTTGTCTTTTTATTTTTGGATGCGACCATGCAACTGTATTGGACTTTGGCACCCCCAAAGGGTATTTTAAGTAAACTTTTAAGTAGGGTCTTTCCCTTTAGATGCCACTATTCCCCTGTAAAGGCCTTTGAAGACGCCAAAGGGGATTTAGATTAATCCTTCAATTTTCCTCTAAATTTTTGGATGCTCCACGCAATTCTCTTGCCCTTTGGCATCCCCAAAGTGGCATTAAAGTAAGCTTTCGAAATGTTTCTTTCCCTTTTGATGCCTCTATGCCCCTGTAATTGCCTTTGGCGGCGCCAAAGGGGATTTAAATAAACCTTTAATTTGTCTTTTTATTTTTGGATGCCACCATGCAACTGTATTGGACTTTGGCACCCCTAAACGGTCTGTTAAGTAAACTTTTAATTTGTCTCTTTCCCTTCAGATGCCACTATTCCCCTGTAAAGGCCTTTGAAGACGCCAAAGGGGAGTTAGATTAATCCTTCAATTTTCCTCTAAATTTTTCGATGCGTCCATGCAATTCTCTTGCCCTTTGGCATCCCCAAAGTGGCATTAAAGTAAGCTTTCCAAATGTTTCTTTCCCTTTTGATGCCTCTATGCCCCTGTAATTGCCTTTGGCGGCGCCAAAGGGGATTTAAAATAAACCTTTAATTTGTCTTTTTATTTTTGGATGCGACCATGCAACTGTATTGGACTTTGGCACCCCCAAAGGGTATTTTAAGTAACTTTTAAGTAGGGTCTTTCCTTTAGATGCCACTATTCCATTTGTCTCTTTCCCTTCAGATGCCACTATTCCCCTGTAAAGGCCTTTGAAGACGCCAGAGGGGAGTTAGATTAATCCTTCAATTTTCCTCTAAATTTTTCGATGCGTCCATGCAATTCTCTTGCCCTTTGGCATCCCCAAAGTGGCATTAAAGTAAGCTTTCCAAATGTTTCTTTCCCTTTTGATGCCTCTATGCCCCTGTAATTGCCTTTGGCGGCGCCAAAGGGGATTTAAAATAAACCTTTAATTTGTCTTTTATTTTTGGATGCGACCATGCAACTGTATTGGACTTTGGCACCCCCAAAGGGTATTTTAAGTAAACTTTTAAGTAGGGTCTTTCCCTTTAGATGCCACTATTCCCCTGTAAAGGCCTTTGAAGACGCCAAAGGGGATTTAGATTAATCCTTCAATTTTCCTCTAAATTTTTGGATGTCTCCACGCAATTCTCTTGCCCTTTGGCATCCCCAAAGTGGTATTAAAGTAAGCTTTCGAAATGTTTCTTTCCCTTTTGATGCCTCTATGCCCCTGTAATTGCCTTTGGCGGCGCCAAAGGGGATTTAAATTAAATCTTTAATTTGTATTTTTATTTTTGGATGCCACCATGCAAAGGTATTGGACTTTGGCACCCCTAAATGGTCTGTTAAGTAAACTTTTAATTTGTCTCTTTCCCTTCAGATGCCACTATTCCCCTGTAAAGGCCTTTGAAGACGCCAAGAGGGGAGTTAGATTAATCCTTCAATTTTCCTCTAAATTTTTCGATGCGTCCATGCAATTCTCTTGCCCTTTGGCATCCCCAAAGTGGCATTAAAGTAAGCTTTCCAAATGTTTCTTTCCCTTTTGATGCCTCTATGCCCCTGTAATTGCCTTTGGCGGCGCCAAAGGGGATTTAAAATAAACCTTTAATTTGTCTCTTTATTTTTGGATGCGACCATGCAACTGTATTGGACTTTGGCACCCCCAAAGGGTATTTTAAGTAAACTTTTAAGTAGGGTCTTTCCCTTTAGATGCCACTATTCCCCTGTAAAGGCCTTTGAAGACGCCAAAGGGGATTTAGATTAATCCTTCAATTTTCCTCTAAATTTTTGGATGTCTCCACGCAATTCTCTTGCCCTTTGGCATCCCCAAAGTGGTATTAAAGTAAGCTTTCGAAATGTTTCTTTCCCTTTTGATGCCTCTATGCCCCTGTAATTGCCTTTGGCGGCGCCAAAGGGGATTTAAATTAAATCTTTAATTTGTATTTTTATTTTTGGATGCCACCATGCAAAGGTATTGGACTTTGGCACCCCTAAACGGTCTGTTAAGTAAACTTTTAATTTGTCTCTTTCCCTTCAGATGCCACTATTCCCCTGTAAAGGCCTTTGAAGACGCCAAAGGGGATTTAGATTAATCCTTCAATTTTCCTCTAAATTTTTCGATGCGTCCATGCAATTCTCTTGCCCTTTGGCATCCCCAAAGTGGCATTAAAGTAATCTTTCCAAATGTTTCTTTCCCTTTTGATGCCTCTATGCCCCTGTAATTGCCTTTGGCGGCGCCAAAGGGGATTTGAAATAAACCTTTAATTTGTCTTTTTATTTTTGGATGCGACCATGCAACTGTATTGGACTTTGGCACCCCCAAAGGGTATTTTAAGTAAACTTTTAAGTAGGGTCTTTCCCTTTAGATGCCACTATTCCCCTGTAAAGGCCTTTGAAGACGCCAAAGGGGATTTAGATTAATCCTTCAATTTTCCTCTAAATTTTTGGATGTCTCCACGCAATTCTCTTGCCCTTTGGCATCCCCAAAGTGGTATTAAAGTAAGCTTTCGAAATGTTTCTTTCCCTTTTGATGCCTGTATGCCCCTGTAATTGCCTTTGGCGGCGCCAAAGGGGATTTAAATTAAATCTTTAATTTGTATTTTTATTTTTGGATGCCACCATGCAAAGGTATTGGACTTTGGCACCCCTAAATGGTCTGTTAAGTAAACTTTTAATTTGTCTCTTTCCCTTCAGATGCCACTATTCCCCTGTAAAGGCCTTTGAAGACGCCAGAGGGGAGTTAGATTAATCCTTCAATTTTCCTCTAAATTTTTCGATGCGTCCATGCAATTCTCTTGCCCTTTGGCATCCCCAAAGTGGCATTAAAGTAAGCTTTCCAAATGTTTCTTTCCCTTTTGATGCCTCTATGCCCCTGTAATTGCCTTTGGCGGCGCCAAAGGGGATTTAAAATAAACCTTTAATTTGTCTTTTTATTTTTGGATGCGACCATGCAACTGTATTGGACTTTGGCACCCCCAAAGGGTATTTTAAGTAAACTTTTAAGTAGGGTCTTTCCCTTTAGATGCCACTATTCCCCTGTAAAGGCCTTTGAAGACGCCAAAGGGGATTTAGATTAATCCTTCAATTTTCCTCTAAATTTTTGGATGTCTCCACGCAATTCTCTTGCCCTTTGGCATCCCCAAAGTGGCATTAAAGTAAGCTTTCGAAATGTTTCTTTCCCTTTTGATGCCTCTATGCCCCTGTAATTGCCTTTGGCGGCGCCAAAGGGGATTTAAATTAAACCTTTAATTTGTCTTTTTATTTTTGGATGCCACCATGCAACTGTATTGGACTTTGGCACCCCTAAAGGGTCTGTTAAGTAAACTTTTAATTTGTCTCTTTCCCTTCAGATGCCACTATTCCCCTGTAAAGGCCTTTGAAGACGCCAAGGGGAGTTAGATTAATCCTTCAATTTTCCTCTAAATTTTTCGATGCGTCCATGCAATTCTCTTGCCCTTTGGCATCCCCAAAGTGGCATTAAAGTAAGCTTTCCAAATGTTTCTTTCCCTTTTGATGCCTCTATGCCCCTGTAATTGCCTTTGGCGGCGCCAAAGGGGATTTAAAATAAACCTTTAATTTGTCTTTTTATTTTTGGATGCGACCATGCAACTGTATTGGACTTTGGCACCCCAAAGGGTCTTTTAAGTAAACTTTTAAGTAGGGTCTTTCCCTTCAGATGCCACTATTCCCCTGTAAAGGCCTTTGAAGACGCCAAAGGGGAGTTAGATTAATCCTTCAATTTTCCTCTAAATTTTTCGATGCGTCCATGCAATTCTCTTGCCCTTTGGCATCCCCAAAGTGGCATTAAAGTAAGCTTTCCAAATGTTTCTTTCCCTTTTGATGCCTCTATGCCCCTGTAATTGCCTTTGGCGGCGCCAAAGGGGATTTGAAAATAAACCTTTAATTTGTCTCTTTTATTTTTGGATGCGACCATGCAACTGTATTGGACTTTGGCACCCCCAAAGGGTATTTTAAGTAAACTTTTAAGTAGGGTCTTTCCCTTTAGATGCCACTATTCCCCTGTAAAGGCCTTTGAAGACGCCAAAGGGGATTTAGATTAATCCTTCAATTTTCCTCTAAATTTTTGGATGTCTCCACGCAATTCTCTTGCCCTTTGGCATCCCCAAAGTGGTATTAAAGTAAGCTTTCGAAATGTTTCTTTCCCTTTTGATGCCTGTATGCCCCTGTAATTGCCTTTGGCGGCGCCAAAGGGGATTTAAATTAAATCTTTAATTTGTATTTTTATTTTTGGATGCCACCATGCAAAGGTATTGGACTTTGGCACCCCTAAATGGTCTGTTAAGTAAACTTTTAATTTGTCTCTTTCCCTTCAGATGCCACTATTCCCCTGTAAAGGCCTTTGAAGACGCCAGAGGGGAGTTAGATTAATCCTTCAATTTTCCTCTAAATTTTTCGATGCGTCCATGCAATTCTCTTGCCCTTTGGCATCCCCAAAGTGGCATTAAAGTAAGCTTTCCAAATGTTTCTTTCCCTTTTGATGCCTCTATGCCCCTGTAATTGCCTTTGGCGGCGCCAAAGGGGATTTAAAATAAACCTTTAATTTGTCTTTTTATTTTTGGATGCGACCATGCAACTGTATTGGACTTTGGCACCCCCAAAGGGTATTTTAAGTAAACTTTTAAGTAGGGTCTTTCCCTTTAGATGCCACTATTCCCCTGTAAAGGCCTTTGAAGACGCCAAAGGGGATTTAGATTAATCCTTCAATTTTCCTCTAAATTTTTGGATGTCTCCACGCAATTCTCTTGCCCTTTGGCATCCCCAAAGTGGTATTAAAGTAAGCTTTCGAAATGTTTCTTTCCCTTTTGATGCCTGTATGCCCCTGTAATTGCCTTTGGCGGCGCCAAAGGGGATTTAAATTAAATCTTTAATTTGTATTTTTATTTTTGGATGCCACCATGCAAAGGTATTGGACTTTGGCACCCCTAAATGGTCTGTTAAGTAAACTTTTAATTTGTCTCTTTCCCTTCAGATGCCACTATTCCCCTGTAAAGGCCTTTGAAGACGCCAGAGGGGAGTTAGATTAATCCTTCAATTTTCCTCTAAATTTTTCGATGCGTCCATGCAATTCTCTTGCCCTTTGGCATCCCCAAAGTGGCATTAAAGTAAGCTTTCCAAATGTTTCTTTCCCTTTTGATGCCTCTATGCCCCTGTAATTGCCTTTGGCGGCGCCAAAGGGGATTTAAAATAAACCTTTAATTTGTCTTTTTATTTTTGGATGCGACCATGCAACTGTATTGGACTTTGGCACCCCCAAAGGGTATTTTAAGTAAACTTTTAAGTAGGGTCTTTCCCTTTAGATGCCACTATTCCCCTGTAAAGGCCTTTGAAGACGCCAAAGGGGATTTAGATTAATCCTTCAATTTTCCTCTAATTTTTGATGCGTCCAGCAATTCTCTTGCCTTTGGCATCTCTAATTGGTTAAGTAAGCTTTCAAATGTTTCTTTCCTTTTGATGCCTCTTGCCTTGTAATTGCCTTTGGCGGCCAAAGGGATTTAAATAAACCTTTAATTTGTTTTTATTTTTGGATGCACCATGCAGTATTGGACTTTGGCATCCTAACGGTTTTTCATAAATTTTAATTTGATCCTTTCCCTTTAGATGCCTTTCCCTGTAAAGCCTTTGAAGACGCAAAGGGGATTTAGATTAATCCTTCAATTTTCTCTAAATTTTTGGATGCTCCAGCAATTCTTTGACTTTGGCATCCCCAAAGTGGTTTTAAGTAAGTTTAAATGTTTTTCCCTTTTAGTGCCCTTTCCTGTAATTGCTTTGAGCGCCAAAGGGGATTTAATTACTTTCAATTTTCTTATTTTTGGATGTCCCACAAGTTTGGCTTTGGCACCCCTAATGGTTTTGTAAATTTAATTTTTTCTTTTCTCTATTCCTTGAAGGCATTGGATAGCAAAGGGATTATTTTATTTAATCAATTTTCTTAAATTTTTGAGGTAGAATCTTTGCTTTGGTCCCAATGCCTTAAGTATTCCAATGTTCTTTCCTTTTGATGCCTCTATGCTTTATTCTTTGGGGTCGCAAAGGGGATTAAATAAACTTTATTTTGCTTTTTATTTTGGAATGCTCCAGGACTTTCGATTTTGCCCTAAGTCTTTAAGTTATTTAAGTACGCGGCTTTCCATTAGATTAATTATTCCTTTTTAAATTTGATTGCACTGCAAAGGGGTATTGATTCACTGTTTTAGTAATTTTTTGGTGTTTCTTTCCCAATTTCTTGCCTTTGGCTCAAAGTGTGTTTAAATAATTAATGTTTCTTTCTTTTGGTGTTCCCTGTAATTGCCTTTGGCGCCCAAAGGGGTATTAAATATTTAATTGATTTTTTTTTGTTGCACCTGCATGATTGGACTTTGGAGCCCAAAGGGTTTTAAGTAACTTTTAATTTTTTTCTTTTGATGCCACTGTATCTGAATGGCCTTTGAAGAGCTAAGGTAATTTTAATTTTCTTTCTTCATGCCATTTTCCCTTAAATGCTTTGATAGGGTTTGATTTCTTTTTTCCTATGTGCTATGCACCAAGTTGGCATTCAAGATTTAATGTTTCTTTCTTATGCCTATGCCTGTAATTGCCTTTGCGCGCCAAAGGGGATTAATAAACCTTTAATTTGTTTTTTTTTCTGGTGCCACCTGAATTTTGGACCCAGAAGGTATTTTATAAATTTCTTTTAATTGGGTTTCCTTAAAGTACACTTTGCCTGCAAAGGTTTAAAGACAGGGTATTTAGTTTTCCTCTGCCATTGATTGCCTTAAAGTTTTGATGCTCACCGAATTTTTGACTTTGGCACCAAGTGCATTAAGTAAGCTTTAAAAGTTTCTTTCATTTTTGATGCCTTTTGCCCTGTAATTGCCTTTGGCGGGCCAAAGGGGATTTAATAACTTTATTTTTTTTTTACTTTTGGATGCCCCGTGCCTTATTGGATTTGGCACCATAACGGTCTTTTATATAATTTTAATTTATCTTTCCCTTGATGCCATATTCCTGTAAAGGCTTTGAAGTCCCAAAGGGATTTAGATTAATCCTTTATTTTATTTTTGGATCCTCAATTCTTTGCTTTGATCCCCAAAGTGGCATTAAGTAAGCTTTGCAAATGTTTCTTTCCTTTTGTGCTCTATGCCCTGTAATTGCTTTGATGGCATAAGGGGATTTAAACTAAAGTCTTTCATTTTGTTTTTATTTTTGGATGCCAATGCAAAGGTATTGTACTTTGGCACCCTTTACGGTTTTATTAAATTTTAATTTGTCTTTTCCCTTAGATGCACTATTCCTTGTAAAGGCCTTTGAGACGCCAAAGGGGAGTTAGATTAATTCTTCAATTTTTCTAAATTTTTCGATGCTCCATGCAATTTCTTACCTTTGGATCCCAAGGGCATTAAGTAAGCTTTCCAATGTTTCTTTCCCTTTTGATGCTCTATTGCCTGTAATTGCTTTGGCGTGGCACCCTAAACGGTCTTTTAAGTAAACTTTTAATTTGTCTCTTTCCTTCAGATGCCACTATTCCCTGTAAAGGCCTTTGAAGACGCCAAAGGGGAGTTAGATTAATCCTTCAATTTTCCTCTAAATTTTTCGATGCGTCCCTGCAATTCTCTTGCCTTTGGCATCCCCAAAGTGGCATTAAAGTAAGCTTTCCAAATGTTTCTTTCCCTTTTGATGCCTCTATGCCCTGTAATTGCCTTTGGCGGCGCCAAAGGGGATTTAAAATAAACTTTAATTTGTCTTTTATTTTTGGATGCGACCATGCAACTGTATTGGACTTTGGCACCCCAAAGGGTATTTTAAGTAAATTTTAAGTAGGGTCTTTCCCCTTTAGATGCCACTATTCCCCTGTAAAGGCCTTTGAAGACGCCAAAGGGGATTTAGATTAATCCTTCAATTTTCCTCTAAATTTTTGGATGTCTCCACGCAATTCTCTTGCCCTTTGGCATCCCCAAAGTGGTATTAAAGTAAGCTTTCGAAATGTTTCTTTCCCTTTTGATGCCTGTATGCCCCTGTAATTGCCTTTGGCGGCGCCAAAGGGGATTTAAATTAAATCTTTAATTTGTATTTTTATTTTTGGATGCCACCATGCAAAGGTATTGGACTTTGGCACCCCTAAACGGTCTGTTAAGTAAACTTTTAATTTGTCTCTTTCCCTTCAGATGCCACTATTCCCCTGTAAAGGCCTTTGAAGACGCCAAAGGGGAGTTAGATTAATCCTTCAATTTTCCTCTAAATTTTTCGATGCGTCCATGCAATTCTCTTGCCCTTTGGCATCCCCAAAGTGGCATTAAAGTAAGCTTTCCAAATGTTTCTTTCCCTTTTGATGCCTCTATGCCCCTGTAATTGCCTTTGGCGGCGCCAAAGGGGATTTAAAATAAACCTTTAATTTGTCTTTTTATTTTTGGATGCGACCATGCAACTGTATTGGACTTTGGCACCCCCAAAGGGTATTTTAAGTAAACTTTTAAGTAGGGTCTTTCCCTTTA
Organism: Panulirus ornatus; assembly: GCF_036320965.1. NCBI lineage: Eukaryota > Metazoa > Arthropoda > Malacostraca > Decapoda > Palinuridae > Panulirus > Panulirus ornatus. The sequence goes on from NC_092296.1 coordinate 9,582,659, forward strand.
GATGCCACTATTCCCCTGTAAAGGCCTTTGAAGACGCCAAAGGGGATTTAGATTAATCCTTCAATTTTCCTCTAAATTTTTGGATGTCTCCACGCAATTCTCTTGCCCTTTGGCATCCCCAAAGTGGTATTAAAGTAAGCTTTCGAAATGTTTCTTTCCCTTTTGATGCCTGTATGCCCCTGTAATTGCCTTTGGCGGCGCCAAAGGGGATTTAAATTAAATCTTTAATTTGTATTTTTATTTTTGGATGCCACCATGCAAAGGTATTGGACTTTGGCACCCCTAAATGGTCTGTTAAGTAAACTTTTAATTTGTCTCTTTCCCTTCAGATGCCACTATTCCCCTGTAAAGGCCTTTGAAGACGCCAGAGGGGAGTTAGATTAATCCTTCAATTTTCCTCTAAATTTTTCGATGCGTCCATGCAATTCTCTTGCCCTTTGGCGGGCAAGGGATTTAATACTTTATTTTCTTTTATTTGGATGCCCATGAACTTATTGGATTTGCACCAAAGGGTTTTAATAAATTTTAGTTCTTTCCTTAATGCCATATTCCTTAAGGCTTGAAGAGCAAAGGGTTAGATAATCTTAATTTTCTCTAAATTTTTGATGTTCCAATTTTCCTTGGCTCAAGTGTATAATAAGTTGAATGTTTCTTCCTTTTGATGCCTGTTGCCTGTATTGCTTTGCGCCCAAAGGGGATTTAATAATCTTTAATTTGTATTTTATTTTGATGCACATGCAAAGTTTGACTTGGACTAAGGTTAGTAACTTATTTGTCTTCCTAGATGCCATTTCGTAAGGCTTGAAGACGCCAAAGGGGATTGATTAATCCTTCAATTTTCCTCTAAATTTTTCGATGGTCATGCATTCTCTTGCCTTTGGCCCCCCCCCCCCCCCCCCCCCCCCCCCCCCCCCCCCCCCCCCCCCCCCCCCCCCCCCCCCCCCCCCCCCCCCCCCCCCCCCCCCCCCCCCCCCCCCCCCCCCCCCCCCCCCCCCCCCCCCCCCCCCCCCCCCCCCCCCCCCCCCCCCCCCCCCCCCCCCCCCCCCCCCCCCCCCCCCCCCCCCCCCCCCCCCCCCCCCCCCCCCCCCCCCCCCCCCCCCCCCCCCCCCCCCCCCCCCCCCCCCCCCCCCCCCCCCCCCCCCCCCCCCCCCCCCCCCCCCCCCCCCCCCCCCCCCCCCCCCCCCCCCCCCCCCCCCCCCCCCCCCCCCCCCCCAAGTCTTATATTCAATGTTTTCCTTTGATGCCAAAGGGGTTAATTCTTTGCCAATGTTTATTTACCTTTATTTTCTTTTATTGTTTGGCGTGCCTTGTTTGATAAATTATTTAGTTATTTTGTGGGCCTTTCCCTGTATGACTTTCCCAAGGCTTTAAGTAAGTTAGATTTTCTTTTCTCAAATTTTTGTAGCTTTAATGCCACTTGGGATGCCACAGGCAAGAGATTGCATGGACGCATCGAAAAATTTAGAGGAAATTAAGGATTAATCTACTCCCTTGGCGCCCCCCCCCCCCCCCCCCCCCCCCCCCCCCCCCCCCCCCCCCCCCCCCCCCCCCCCCCCCCCCCCCCCCCCCCCCCCCGGGGGGGGGGGGGGGGGGGGGGGGGGGGGGGGGGGGGGGGGGGGGGGGGGGGGGGGGGGGGGGGGGGGGGGGGGGGGGGGGGGGGCAATTTACAGGGCATGAGGCATCAAAAAGGGAAGAAACATTTGAAGTTACTTTAATGCCACTTTGGGATGCCAAAGGCAAGGAATTGCGGACCATCGAAAAATTTAGAGGCAAATTGAAGATATCTATCCCTTGGCGTTTCAAGGCTTTAAGGGGAATATGGCATCTAGGAAAGACCTTAAAATTTACTTAACACCTTTGGGGTGCCAAAGTCAATACATTGCATGGCGCATCCAAAAATAAAAGAAAATTAAGTTTATTTAATCCCTTGGCGCCGCCAAAGGCAATTACAGGGGCATAGAGGCATCAAAAGGGAAAGAAACATTTGGAAAGCTTACTTTAATGCCACTTTGGGGATGCCAAAGGGCAAGAGAATTGCATGGACGCATCGAAAAATTTAGAGGAAAATTGAAGGATTAATCTAACTCCCCTTTGGCGTCTTCAAAGGCCTTTACAGGGGAATAGTGGCATCTGAAGGGAAAGAGACAAATTAAAAGTTTACTTAACAGACCCTTTAGGGGTGCCAAAGTCCAATACCTTTGCATGGTGGCATCCAAAAATAAAAATACAAATTAAAGATTTAATTTAAATCCCCTTTGGCGCCGCCAAAGGCAATTACAGGGGCATAGAGGCATCAAAAGGGAAAGAAACATTTCGAAAGCTTACTTTAATACCACTTTGGGGATGCCAAAGGGCAAGAGAATTGCGTGGAGACATCCAAAAATTTAGAGGAAAATTGAAGGATTAATCTAAATCCCCTTTGGCGTCTTCAAAGGCCTTTACAGGGGAATAGTGGCATCTGAAGGGAAAGAGACAAATTAAAAGTTTACTTAAAAGACCCTTTAGGGGTGCCAAAGTCCAATACCTTTGCATGGTGGCATCCAAAAATAAAAAGACAAATTAAAGATTTATTTTAAATCCCCTTTGGCGCCGCCAAAGGCAATTACAGGGGCATAGAGGCATCAAAAGGGAAAGAAACATTTCGAAAGCTTACTTTAATGCCACTTTGGGGATGCCAAAGGGCAAGAGAATTGCGTGGAGCATCGAAAAATTTAGAGGAAAATTGAAGGATTAATCTAAATCCCCTTTGGCGTCTTCAAAGGCCTTTACAGGGGAATAGTGGCATCTGAAGGGAAAGAGCCTAATTAAAAGTTTACTTAAAAGACCCTTTAGGGGTGCCAAAGTCCAATACAGTTGCATGGTCGCATCCAAAAATAAAAAGACAAATTAAAGGTTTATTTAAATCCCCTTTGGCGCCGCCAAAGGCAATTACAGGGGCATAGAGGCATCAAAAGGGAAAGAAACATTTCGAAAGCTTACTTTAATGCCACTTTGGGGATGCCAAAGGGCAAGAGAATTGCGTGGAGACATCCAAAAATTTAGAGGAAAATTGAAGGATTAATCTAAATCCCCTTTGGCGTCTTCAAAGGCCTTTACAGGGGAATAGTGGCATCTAAAGGGAAAGACCCTACTTAAAAGTTTACTTAAAATACCCTTTGGGGGTGCCAAAGTCCAATACAGTTGCATGGTCGCATCCAAAAATAAAAAGACAAATTAAAGGTTTATTTTAAATCCCCTTTGGCGCCGCCAAAGGCAATTACAGGGGCATAGAGGCATCAAAAGGGAAAGAAACATTTGGAAAGCTTACTTTAATGCCACTTTGGGGATGCCAAAGGGCAAGAGAATTGCATGGACGCATCGAAAAATTTAGAGGAAAATTGAAGGATTAATCTAACTCCCCTTTGGCGTCTTCAAAGGCCTTTACAGGGGAATAGTGGCATCTGAAGGGAAAGAGACAAATTAAAAGTTTACTTAACAGACCGTTTAGGGGTGCCAAAGTCCAATACCTTTGCATGGTGGCATCCAAAAATAAAAATACAAATTAAAGATTTAATTTAAATCCCCTTTGGCGCCGCCAAAGGCAATTACAGGGGCATACAGGCATCAAAAGGGAAAGAAACATTTCGAAAGCTTACTTTAATACCACTTTGGGGATGCCAAAGGGCAAGAGAATTGCGTGGAGACATCCAAAAATTTAGAGGAAAATTGAAGGATTAATCTAAATCCCCTTTGGCGTCTTCAAAGGCCTTTACAGGGGAATAGTGGCATCTAAAGGGAAAGACCCTACTTAAAAGTTTACTTAAAATACCCTTTGGGGGTGCCAAAGTCCAATACAGTTGCATGGTCGCATCCAAAAATAAAAAGACAAATTAAAGGTTTATTTTAAATCCCCTTTGGCGCCGCCAAAGGCAATTACAGGGGCATAGAGGCATCAAAAGGGAAAGAAACATTTGGAAAGCTTACTTTAATGCCACTTTGGGGATGCCAAAGGGCAAGAGAATTGCATGGACGCATCGAAAAATTTAGAGGAAAATTGAAGGATTAATCTAACTCCCCTTTGGCGTCTTCAAAGGCCTTTACAGGGGAATAGTGGCATCTGAAGGGAAAGAGACAAATTAAAAGTTTACTTAACAGACCGTTTAGGGGTGCCAAAGTCCAATACCTTTGCATGGTGGCATCCAAAAATAAAAATACAAATTAAAGATTTAATTTAAATCCCCTTTGGCGCCGCCAAAGGCAATTACAGGGGCATACAGGCATCAAAAGGGAAAGAAACATTTCGAAAGCTTACTTTAATACCACTTTGGGGATGCCAAAGGGCAAGAGAATTGCGTGGAGACATCCAAAAATTTAGAGGAAAATTGAAGGATTAATCTAAATCCCCTTTGGCGTCTTCAAAGGCCTTTACAGGGGAATAGTGGCATCTAAAGGGAAAGACCCTACTTAAAAGTTTACTTAAAATACCCTTTGGGGGTGCCAAAGTCCAATACAGTTGCATGGTCGCATCCAAAAATAAAAAGACAAATTAAAGGTTTATTTTAAATCCCCTTTGGCGCCGCCAAAGGCAATTACAGGGGCATAGAGGCATCAAAAGGGAAAGAAACATTTGGAAAGCTTACTTTAATGCCACTTTGGGGATGCCAAAGGGCAAGAGAATTGCATGGACGCATCGAAAAATTTAGAGGAAAATTGAAGGATTAATCTAACTCCCCTTTGGCGTCTTCAAAGGCCTTTACAGGGGAATAGTGGCATCTGAAGGGAAAGAGACAAATTAAAAGTTTACTTAAAAGACCCTTTAGGGGTGCCAAAGTCCAATACCTTTGCATGGTGGCATCCAAAAATAAAAAGACAAATTAAAGATTTATTTTAAATCCCCTTTGGCGCCGCCAAAGGCAATTACAGGGGCATAGAGGCATCAAAAGGGAAAGAAACATTTGAAAGCTTACTTTAATGCCACTTTGGGGATGCCAAAGGGCAAGAGAATTGCGTGGACGCATCGAAAAATTTAGAGGAAAATTGAAGGATTAATCTAAATCCCCTTTGGCGTCTTCAAAGGCCTTTACAGGGGAATAGTGGCATCTGAAGGGAAAGAGACAAATTAAAAGTTTACTTAAAAGACCGTTTAGGGGTGCCAAAGTCCAATACCTTTGCATGGTGGCATCCAAAAATAAAAAGACAAATTAAAGGTTTAATTTAAATCCCCTTTGGCGCCGCCAAAGGCAATTACAGGGGCATAGAGGCATCAAAAGGGAAAGAAACATTTCGAAAGCTTACTTTAATGCCACTTTGGGGATGCCAAAGGGCAAGAGAATTGCGTGGAGGCATCCAAAAATTTAGAGGAAAATTGAAGGATTAATCTAAATCCCCTTTGGCGTCTTCAAAGGCCTTTACAGGGGAATAGTGGCATCTAAAGGGAAAGACCCTACTTAAAAGTTTACTTAAAATACCCTTTGGGGGTGCCAAAGTCCAATACAGTTGCATGGTCGCATCCAAAAATAAAAAGACAAATTAAAGGTTTATTTTAAATCCCCTTTGGCGCCGCCAAAGGCAATTACAGGGGCATAGAGGCATCAAAAGGGAAAGAAACATTTGGAAAGCTTACTTTAATGCCACTTTGGGGATGCCAAAGGGCAAGAGAATTGCATGGACGCATCGAAAAATTTAGAGGAAAATTGAAGGATTAATCTAACTCCCCTTTGGCGTCTTCAAAGGCCTTTACAGGGGAATAGTGGCATCTGAAGGGAAAGAGACAAATTAAAAGTTTACTTAACAGACCGTTTAGGGGTGCCAAAGTCCAATACCTTTGCATGGTGGCATCCAAAAATAAAAATACAAATTAAAGATTTAATTTAAATCCCCTTTGGCGCCGCCAAAGGCAATTACAGGGGCATAGAGGCATCAAAAGGGAAAGAAACATTTCGAAAGCTTACTTTAATACCACTTTGGGGATGCCAAAGGGCAAGAGAATTGCGTGGAGACATCCAAAAATTTAGAGGAAAATTGAAGGATTAATCTAAATCCCCTTTGGCGTCTTCAAAGGCCTTTACAGGGGAATAGTGGCATCTAAAGGGAAAGACCCTACTTAAAAGTTTACTTAAAATACCCTTTGGGGGTGCCAAAGTCCAATACAGTTGCATGGTCGCATCCAAAAATAAAAAGACAAATTAAAGGTTTATTTTAAATCCCCTTTGGCGCCGCCAAAGGCAATTACAGGGGCATAGAGGCATCAAAAGGGAAAGAAACATTTGGAAAGCTTACTTTAATGCCACTTTGGGGATGCCAAAGGGCAAGAGAATTGCATGGACGCATCGAAAAATTTAGAGGAAAATTGAAGGATTAATCTAACTCCCCTTTGGCGTCTTCAAAGGCCTTTACAGGGGAATAGTGGCATCTGAAGGGAAAGAGACAAATTAAAAGTTTACTTAACAGACCCTTTAGGGGTGCCAAAGTCCAATACCTTTGCATGGTGGCATCCAAAAATAAAAATACAAATTAAAGATTTAATTTAAATCCCCTTTGGCGCCGCCAAAGGCAATTACAGGGGCATAGAGGCATCAAAAGGGAAAGAAACATTTCGAAAGCTTACTTTAATGCCACTTTGGGGATGCCAAAGGGCAAGAGAATTGCGTGGACGCATCGAAAAATTTAGAGGAAAATTGAAGGATTAATCTAAATCCCCTTTGGCGTCTTCAAAGGCCTTTACAGGGGAATAGTGGCATCTGAAGGGAAAGAGACAAATTAAAAGTTTACTTAAAAGACCGTTTAGGGGTGCCAAAGTCCAATACCTTTGCATGGTGGCATCCAAAAATAAAAATACAAATTAAAGATTTAATTTAAATCCCCTTTGGCGCCGCCAAAGGCAATTACAGGGGCATAGAGGCATCAAAAGGGAAAGAAACATTTCGAAAGCTTACTTTAATACCACTTTGGGGATGCCAAAGGGCAAGAGAATTGCGTGGAGACATCCAAAAATTTAGAGGAAAATTGAAGGATTAATCTAAATCCCCTTTGGCGTCTTCAAAGGCCTTTACAGGGGAATAGTGGCATCTAAAGGGAAAGACCCTACTTAAAAGTTTACTTAAAATACCCTTTGGGGGTGCCAAAGTCCAATACAGTTGCATGGTCGCATCCAAAAATAAAAAGACAAATTAAAGGTTTATTTTAAATCCCCTTTGGCGCCGCCAAAGGCAATTACAGGGGCATAGAGGCATCAAAAGGGAAAGAAACATTTGGAAAGCTTACTTTAATGCCACTTTGGGGATGCCAAAGGGCAAGAGAATTGCATGGACGCATCGAAAAATTTAGAGGAAAATTGAAGGATTAATCTAACTCCCCTTTGGCGTCTTCAAAGGCCTTTACAGGGGAATAGTGGCATCTGAAGGGAAAGAGACAAATTAAAAGTTTACTTAAAAGACCGTTTAGGGGTGCCAAAGTCCAATACCTTTGCATGGTGGCATCCAAAAATAAAAAGATAAATGAAAGCTTTAGTTTAAATCCCCTTTGGCGCCATCAAAGGCAATTACAGGGGCATAGAGGCACCAAAAGGGAAAGAAACATTTGCAAAGCTTACCTTAATGCCACTTTGGGGATGCCAAAGTGCAAGGGAATTGCGTGGAGGCATCCAAAATCTTAGAGGAAAATTAAAGGATTAATCTAAATCCCCTTTGGCGTCTTCAAAGGCCTTTACAGGGAAGTAGTGGCATCTGAAGGGGAAGAGATAAATTAAAATTTTATATAAAAGACCGTTTAGTGGTGCCAAAGTCCAATACAGCTGCACGGTGGCATCCAAAAGTAAAAAGAAAAAATGAAAGGTTTAGTTTAAATCCCCTTTGGCGCCGCCAAAGGCAATTACAGGGGCAGAGAGGCATCAAAAGGGAAAGAAACATTTGAAAAGCTTACTTTAATGCCACTTTGGGGATGCCAAAGGTCAAGAGAATTGCGGTGAGGCATCCAAAAATTTAGAGGAAAATTGAAGGATTAATCTAAATCCCCTTTGGCGTCTTCAAAGGCCTTTACAGGGGAATAATGGTATCTAAAGGGAAAGACCCTAATTAAAAGTTTACTTAAAATACCCTTTGGGGGTGCCAAAGTCCAATACAGTTGCATGGTGGCATCCAAAAATAAAAACACAAATTAAAGGTTTATTTTAAATCCCCTTTGGCGCCGCCAAAGGCAATTACAGGGGCATAGAGGCATCATAAGGGAAAGAAACATTTGGAAAGCTTACTTTAATGCCACTTTGGGGATGCCAAAGTGCAAGAGAATTGCATGGACGCATCGAAAAATTTAGAGGAAAATTGAAGGATTAATCTAACTCCCCTTTGGCGTCTTCAAAGGCCTTTACAGGGGAATAGTGGCATCTGAAGGGAAAGAGACAAATTAAAAGTTTACTTAACAGACCGTTTAGGGGTGCCAAAGTCCAATACCTTTGCATGGTGGCATCCAAAAATAAAAATACAAATTAAAGATTTAATTTAAATCCCCTTTGGCGCCGCCAAAGGCAATTACAGGGGCATACAGGCATCAAAAGGGAAAGAAACATTTCGAAAGCTTACTTTAATACCACTTTGGGGATGCCAAAGGGCAAGAGAATTGCGTGGAGACATCCAAAAATTTAGAGGAAAATTGAAGGATTAATCTAAATCCCCTTTGGCGTCTTCAAAGGCCTTTACAGGGGAATAGTGGCATCTAAAGGGAAAGACCCTACTTAAAAGTTTACTTAAAATACCCTTTGGGGGTGCCAAAGTCCAATACAGTTGCATGGTCGCATCCAAAAATAAAAAGACAAATTAAAGGTTTATTTTAAATCCCCTTTGGCGCCGCCAAAGGCAATTACAGGGGCATAGAGGCATCAAAAGGGAAAGAAACATTTGGAAAGCTTACTTTAATGCCACTTTGGGGATGCCAAAGGGCAAGAGAATTGCATGGACGCATCGAAAAATTTAGAGGAAAATTGAAGGATTAATCTAACTCCCCTTTGGCGTCTTCAAAGGCCTTTACAGGGGAATAGTGGCATCTGAAGGGAAAGAGACAAATTAAAAGTTTACTTAACAGACCGTTTAGGGGTGCCAAAGTCCAATACCTTTGCATGGTGGCATCCAAAAATAAAAATACAAATTAAAGATTTAATTTAAATCCCCTTTGGCGCCGCCAAAGGCAATTACAGGGGCATACAGGCATCAAAAGGGAAAGAAACATTTCGAAAGCTTACTTTAATACCACTTTGGGGATGCCAAAGGGCAAGAGAATTGCGTGGAGACATCCAAAAATTTAGAGGAAAATTGAAGGATTAATCTAAATCCCCTTTGGCGTCTTCAAAGGCCTTTACAGGGGAATAGTGGCATCTAAAGGGAAAGACCCTACTTAAAAGTTTACTTAAAATACCCTTTGGGGGTGCCAAAGTCCAATACAGTTGCATGGTCGCATCCAAAAATAAAAAGACAAATTAAAGGTTTATTTTAAATCCCCTTTGGCGCCGCCAAAGGCAATTACAGGGGCATAGAGGCATCAAAAGGGAAAGAAACATTTGGAAAGCTTACTTTAATGCCACTTTGGGGATGCCAAAGGGCAAGAGAATTGCATGGACGCATCGAAAAATTTAGAGGAAAATTGAAGGATTAATCTAACTCCCCTCTGGCGTCTTCAAAGGCCTTTACAGGGGAATAGTGGCATCTGAAGGGAAAGAGACAAATTAAAAGTTTACTTAACAGACCATTTAGGGGTGCCAAAGTCCAATACCTTTGCATGGTGGCATCCAAAAATAAAAATACAAATTAAAGATTTAATTTAAATCCCCTTTGGCGCCGCCAAAGGCAATTACAGGGGCATACAGGCATCAAAAGGGAAAGAAACATTTCGAAAGCTTACTTTAATACCACTTTGGGGATGCCAAAGGGCAAGAGAATTGCGTGGAGACATCCAAAAATTTAGAGGAAAATTGAAGGATTAATCTAAATCCCCTTTGGCGTCTTCAAAGGCCTTTACAGGGGAATAGTGGCATCTAAAGGGAAAGACCCTACTTAAAAGTTTACTTAAAATACCCTTTGGGGGTGCCAAAGTCCAATACAGTTGCATGGTCGCATCCAAAAATAAAAAGACAAATTAAAGGTTTATTTTAAATCCCCTTTGGCGCCGCCAAAGGCAATTACAGGGGCATAGAGGCATCAAAAGGGAAAGAAACATTTGGAAAGCTTACTTTAATGCCACTTTGGGGATGCCAAAGGGCAAGAGAATTGCATGGACGCATCGAAAAATTTAGAGGAAAATTGAAGGATTAATCTAACTCCCCTCTGGCGTCTTCAAAGGCCTTTACAGGGGAATAGTGGCATCTGAAGGGAAAGAGACAAATTAAAAGTTTACTTAACAGACCATTTAGGGGTGCCAAAGTCCAATACCTTTGCATGGTGGCATCCAAAAATAAAAATACAAATTAAAGATTTAATTTAAATCCCCTTTGGCGCCGCCAAAGGCAATTACAGGGGCATACAGGCATCAAAAGGGAAAGAAACATTTCGAAAGCTTACTTTAATACCACTTTGGGGATGCCAAAGGGCAAGAGAATTGCGTGGAGACATCCAAAAATTTAGAGGAAAATTGAAGGATTAATCTAAATCCCCTTTGGCGTCTTCAAAGGCCTTTACAGGGGAATAGTGGCATCTAAAGGGAAAGACCCTACTTAAAAGTTTACTTAAAATACCCTTTGGGGGTGCCAAAGTCCAATACAGTTGCATGGTCGCATCCAAAAATAAAAAGACAAATTAAAGGTTTATTTCAAATCCCCTTTGGCGCCGCCAAAGGCAATTACAGGGGCATAGAGGCATCAAAAGGGAAAGAAACATTTGGAAAGCTTACTTTAATGCCACTTTGGGGATGCCAAAGGGCAAGAGAATTGCATGGACGCATCGAAAAATTTAGAGGAAAATTGAAGGATTAATCTAAATCCCCTTTGGCGTCTTCAAAGGCCTTTACAGGGGAATAGTGGCATCTGAAGGGAAAGAGACAAATTAAAAGTTTACTTAACAGACCGTTTAGGGGTGCCAAAGTCCAATACCTTTGCATGGTGGCATCCAAAAATAAAAATACAAATTAAAGATTTAATTTAAATCCCCTTTGGCGCCGCCAAAGGCAATTACAGGGGCATACAGGCATCAAAAGGGAAAGAAACATTTCGAAAGCTTACTTTAATACTACTTTGGGGATGCCAAAGGGCAAGAGAATTGCGTGGAGACATCCAAAAATTTAGAGGAAAATTGAAGGATTAATCTAAATCCCCTTTGGCGTCTTCAAAGGCCTTTACAGGGGAATAGTGGCATCTAAAGGGAAAGACCCTACTTAAAAGTTTACTTAAAATACCCTTTGGGGGTGCCAAAGTCCAATACAGTTGCATGGTCGCATCCAAAAATAAAAAGACAAATTAAAGGTTTATTTTAAATCCCCTTTGGCGCCGCCAAAGGCAATTACAGGGGCATAGAGGCATCAAAAGGGAAAGAAACATTTGGAAAGCTTACTTTAATGCCACTTTGGGGATGCCAAAGGGCAAGAGAATTGCATGGACGCATCGAAAAATTTAGAGGAAAATTGAAGGATTAATCTAACTCCCCTTTGGCGTCTTCAAAGGCCTTTACAGGGGAATAGTGCCATCTGAAGGGAAAGAGACAAATTAAAAGTTTACTTAAAAGATCGTTTAGGGGTGCCAAAGTCCAATACCTTTGCATTGTGGCAACCAAAAATAAAAAGACAAAGTAAAGCTTTAGTTTAAATCCCCTTTGGCGCCACCAAAGGCAATTACAGGGGCATAGAGTCACCAAAAGGGAAATAAACATTTGCAAAGCTTACCTTAATGCCACTTTGGGGATGCCAAAGTGCAAGGGAATTGCGTGGAGGCATCCAAAATCTTAGAGGAAAATTGAAGGATTAATCTAAATCCCCTTTGGCGTCTTCAAAGGCCTTTACAGGGGAGTAGTGGCATCTGAAGGGAAAGAGGTAAATTAAAATTTTATATAAAAGACCGTTTAGTGGTGCCAAAGTCCAATACAGCTGCTCGGTGGCATCCAAAAGTAAAAAGACAAATGAAAGGTTTACTTTAAATCCCCTTTGGAGCCGCCAAAGGCAATTACAGGGGCATAGAGGCATCAAAAGGGAAAGAAACATTTGCAAAGCTTACTTTAATGCCACTTTGGGGATGCCAAAGGTCAAGAGAATTGCGGTGAGGCATCCAAAAATTTAGAGGAAAATTGAAGGATTAATCTAAATCCCCTTTGGCGTCTTCAAAGGCCTTTACAGGGGAATAGTGGTATCTAAAGGGAAAGACCCTAATTAAAAGTTTACTTAAAATACCCTTTGGGGGTGCCAAAGTCCAATACAGTTGCATGGTGGCATCCAAAAATAAAAACACAAATTAAAGGTTTATTTTAAATCCCCTTTGGCGAAGCCAAAGGCAATTACAGGGGCATAGAGGCATCATAAGGGAAAGAAACATTTGGAAAGCTTACTTTAATGCCACTTTGGGGATGCCAGAGTGCAAGAGAATTGCATGGACGCATCGAAAAATTTAGAGGAAAATTGAAGGATTAATCTAACTCCCCTCTGGCGTCTTCAAAGGCCTTTACAGGGGAATAGTGGCATCTGAAGGGAAAGAGACAAATTAAAAGTTTACTTAACAGACCATTTAGGGGTGCCAAAGTCCAATACCTTTGCATGGTGGCATCCAAAAATAAAAATACAAATTAAAGATTTAATTTAAATCCCCTTTGGCGCCGCCAAAGGCAATTACAGGGGCATACAGGCATCAAAAGGGAAAGAAACATTTCGAAAGCTTACTTTAATACCACTTTGGGGATGCCAAAGGGCAAGAGAATTGCGTGGAGACATCCAAAAATTTAGAGGAAAATTGAAGGATTAATCTAAATCCCCTTTGGCGTCTTCAAAGGCCTTTACAGGGGAATAGTGGCATCTAAAGGGAAAGACCCTACTTAAAAGTTTACTTAAAATACCCTTTGGGGGTGCCAAAGTCCAATACAGTTGCATGGTCGCATCCAAAAATAAAAAGACAAATTAAAGGTTTATTTTAAATCCCCTTTGGCGCCGCCAAAGGCAATTACAGGGGCATAGAGGCATCAAAAGGGAAAGAAACATTTGGAAAGCTTACTTTAATGCCACTTTGGGGATGCCAAAGGGCAAGAGAATTGCATGGACGCATCGAAAAATTTAGAGGAAAATTGAAGGATTAATCTAACTCCCCTTTGGCGTCTTCAAAGGCCTTTACAGGGGAATAGTGGCATCTGAAGGGAAAGAGACAAATTAAAAGTTTACTTAACAGACCATTTAGGGGTGCCAAAGTCCAATACCTTTGCATGGTGGCATCCAAAAATAAAAATACAAATTAAAGATTTAATTTAAATCCCCTTTGGCGCCGCCAAAGGCAATTACAGGGGCATACAGGCATCAAAAGGGAAAGAAACATTTCGAAAGCTTACTTTAATACCACTTTGGGGATGCCAAAGGGCAAGAGAATTGCGTGGAGACATCCAAAAATTTAGAGGAAAATTGAAGGATTAATCTAAATCCCCTTTGGCGTCTTCAAAGGCCTTTACAGGGGAATAGTGGCATCTAAAGGGAAAGACCCTACTTAAAAGTTTACTTAAAATACCCTTTGGGGGTGCCAAAGTCCAATACAGTTGCATGGTCGCATCCAAAAATAAAAAGACAAATTAAAGGTTTATTTTAAATCCCCTTTGGCGCCGCCAAAGGCAATTACAGGGGCATAGAGGCATCAAAAGGGAAAGAAACATTTGGAAAGCTTACTTTAATGCCACTTTGGGGATGCCAAAGGGCAAGAGAATTGCATGGACGCATCGAAAAATTTAGAGGAAAATTGAAGGATTAATCTAAATCCCCTTTGGCGTCTTCAAAGGCCTTTACAGGGGAATAGTGGCATCTGAAGGGAAAGAGACAAATTAAAAGTTTACTTAACAGACCCTTTAGGGGTGCCAAAGTCCAATACCTTTGCATGGTGGCATCCAAAAATAAAAATACAAATTAAAGATTTAATTTAAATCCCCTTTGGCGCCGCCAAAGGCAATTACAGGGGCATAGAGGCATCAAAAGGGAAAGAAACATTTCGAAAGCTTACTTTAATACCACTTTGGGGATGCCAAAGGGCAAGAGAATTGCGTGGAGACATCCAAAAATTTAGAGGAAAATTGAAGGATTAATCTAAATCCCCTTTGGCGTCTTCAAAGGCCTTTACAGGGGAATAGTGGCATCTAAAGGGAAAGACCCTACTTAAAAGTTTACTTAAAATACCCTTTGGGGGTGCCAAAGTCCAATACAGTTGCATGGTCGCATCCAAAAATAAAAAGACAAATTAAAGGTTTATTTTAAATCCCCTTTGGCGCCGCCAAAGGCAATTACAGGGGCATAGAGGCATCAAAAGGGAAAGAAACATTTGGAAAGCTTACTTTAATGCCACTTTGGGGATGCCAAAGGGCAAGAGAATTGCATGGACGCATCGAAAAATTTAGAGGAAAATTGAAGGATTAATCTAAATCCCCTTTGGCGTCTTCAAAGGCCTTTACAGGGGAATAGTGGCATCTGAAGGGAAAGAGACAAATTAAAAGTTTACTTAACAGACCGTTTAGGGGTGCCAAAGTCCAATACCTTTGCATGGTGGCATCCAAAAATAAAAATACAAATTAAAGATTTAATTTAAATCCCCTTTGGCGCCGCCAAAGGCAATTACAGGGGCATACAGGCATCAAAAGGGAAAGAAACATTTCGAAAGCTTACTTTAATACCACTTTGGGGATGCCAAAGGGCAAGAGAATTGCGTGGAGACATCCAAAAATTTAGAGGAAAATTGAAGGATTAATCTAAATCCCCTTTGGCGTCTTCAAAGGCCTTTACAGGGGAATAGTGGCATCTAAAGGGAAAGACCCTACTTAAAAGTTTACTTAAAATACCCTTTGGGGGTGCCAAAGTCCAATACAGTTGCATGGTCGCATCCAAAAATAAAAAGACAAATTAAAGGTTTATTTTAAATCCCCTTTGGCGCCGCCAAAGGCAATTACAGGGGCATAGAGGCATCAAAAGGGAAAGAAACATTTGGAAAGCTTACTTTAATGCCACTTTGGGGATGCCAAAGGGCAAGAGAATTGCATGGACGCATCGAAAAATTTAGAGGAAAATTGAAGGATTAATCTAACTCCCCTTTGGCGTCTTCAAAGGCCTTTACAGGGGAATAGTGGCATCTGAAGGGAAAGAGACAAATTAAAAGTTTACTTAACAGACCGTTTAGGGGTGCCAAAGTCCAATACCTTTGCATGGTGGCATCCAAAAATAAAAATACAAATTAAAGATTTAATTTAAATCCCCTTTGGCGCCGCCAAAGGCAATTACAGGGGCATACAGGCATCAAAAGGGAAAGAAACATTTCGAAAGCTTACTTTAATACCACTTTGGGGATGCCAAAGGGCAAGAGAATTGCGTGGAGACATCCAAAAATTTAGAGGAAAATTGAAGGATTAATCTAAATCCCCTTTGGCGTCTTCAAAGGCCTTTACAGGGGAATAGTGGCATCTAAAGGGAAAGACCCTACTTAAAAGTTTACTTAAAATACCCTTTGGGGGTGCCAAAGTCCAATACAGTTGCATGGTCGCATCCAAAAATAAAAAGACAAATTAAAGGTTTATTTTAAATCCCCTTTGGCGCCGCCAAAGGCAATTACAGGGGCATAGAGGCATCAAAAGGGAAAGAAACATTTGGAAAGCTTACTTTAATGCCACTTTGGGGATGCCAAAGGGCAAGAGAATTGCATGGACGCATCGAAAAATTTAGAGGAAAATTGAAGGATTAATCTAACTCCCCTTTGGCGTCTTCAAAGGCCTTTACAGGGGAATAGTGGCATCTGAAGGGAAAGAGACAAATTAAAAGTTTACTTAACAGACCGTTTAGGGGTGCCAAAGTCCAATACCTTTGCATGGTGGCATCCAAAAATAAAAATACAAATTAAAGATTTAATTTAAATCCCCTTTGGCGCCGCCAAAGGCAATTACAGGGGCATAGAGGCATCAAAAGGGAAAGAAACATTTCGAAAGCTTACTTTAATACCACTTTGGGGATGCCAAAGGGCAAGAGAATTGCGTGGAGACATCCAAAAATTTAGAGGAAAATTGAAGGATTAATCTAAATCCCCTTTGGCGTCTTCAAAGGCCTTTACAGGGGAATAGTGGCATCTAAAGGGAAAGACCCTACTTAAAAGTTTACTTAAAATACCCTTTGGGGGTGCCAAAGTCCAATACAGTTGCATGGTCGCATCCAAAAATAAAAAGACAAATTAAAGGTTTATTTTAAATCCCCTTTGGCGCCGCCAAAGGCAATTACAGGGGCATAGAGGCATCAAAAGGGAAAGAAACATTTGGAAAGCTTACTTTAATGCCACTTTGGGGATGCCAAAGGGCAAGAGAATTGCATGGACGCATCGAAAAATTTAGAGGAAAATTGAAGGATTAATCTAACTCCCCTCTGGCGTCTTCAAAGGCCTTTACAGGGGAATAGTGGCATCTGAAGGGAAAGAGACAAATTAAAAGTTTACTTAACAGACCATTTAGGGGTGCCAAAGTCCAATACCTTTGCATGGTGGCATCCAAAAATAAAAATACAAATTAAAGATTTAATTTAAATCCCCTTTGGCGCCGCCAAAGGCAATTACAGGGGCATAGAGGCATCAAAAGGGAAAGAAACATTTCGAAAGCTTACTTTAATACCACTTTGGGGATGCCAAAGGGCAAGAGAATTGCGTGGAGACATCCAAAAATTTAGAGGAAAATTGAAGGATTAATCTAAATCCCCTTTGGCGTCTTCAAAGGCCTTTACAGGGGAATAGTGGCATCTAAAGGGAAAGACCCTACTTAAAAGTTTACTTAAAATACCCTTTAGGGGTGCCAAAGTCCAATACAGTTGCATGGTCGCATCCAAAAATAAAAAGACAAATTAAAGGTTTATTTAAATCCCCTTTGGCGCCGCCAAAGGCAATTACAGGGGCATAGAGGCATCAAAAGGGAAAGAAACATTTGGAAAGCTTACTTTAATGCCACTTTGGGGATGCCAAAGGGCAAGAGAATTGCATGGACGCATCGAAAAATTTAGAGGAAAATTGAAGGATTAATCTAAATCCCCTTTGGCGTCTTCAAAGGCCTTTACAGGGGAATAGTGGCATCTAAAGGGAAAGACCCTACTTAAAAGTTTACTTAAAATACCCTTTGGGGGTGCCAAAGTCCAATACAGTTGCATGGTCGCATCCAAAAATAAAAAGACAAATTAAAGGTTTATTTTAAATCCCCTTTGGCGCCGCCAAAGGCAATTACAGGGGCATAGAGGCATCAAAAGGGAAAGAAACATTTGGAAAGCTTACTTTAATGCCACTTTGGGGATGCCAAAGGGCAAGAGAATTGCATGGACGCATCGAAAAATTTAGAGGAAAATTGAAGGATTAATCTAACTCCCCTCTGGCGTCTTCAAAGGCCTTTACAGGGGAATAGTGGCATCTGAAGGGAAAGAGACAA
Source organism: Panulirus ornatus (assembly GCF_036320965.1). NCBI lineage: Eukaryota > Metazoa > Arthropoda > Malacostraca > Decapoda > Palinuridae > Panulirus > Panulirus ornatus. Next base: position 9,600,220 of record NC_092296.1, read on the forward strand.
ATTAAAAGTTTACTTAACAGACCATTTAGGGGTGCCAAAGTCCAATACCTTTGCATGGTGGCATCCAAAAATAAAAATACAAATTAAAGATTTAATTTAAATCCCCTTTGGCGCCGCCAAAGGCAATTACAGGGGCATACAGGCATCAAAAGGGAAAGAAACATTTCGAAAGCTTACTTTAATACCACTTTGGGGATGCCAAAGGGCAAGAGAATTGCGTGGAGACATCCAAAAATTTAGAGGAAAATTGAAGGATTAATCTAAATCCCCTTTGGCGTCTTCAAAGGCCTTTACAGGGGAATAGTGGCATCTAAAGGGAAAGACCCTACTTAAAAGTTTACTTAAAATACCCTTTGGGGGTGCCAAAGTCCAATACAGTTGCATGGTCGCATCCAAAAATAAAAAGACAAATTAAAGGTTTATTTTAAATCCCCTTTGGCGCCGCCAAAGGCAATTACAGGGGCATAGAGGCATCAAAAGGGAAAGAAACATTTGGAAAGCTTACTTTAATGCCACTTTGGGGATGCCAAAGGGCAAGAGAATTGCATGGACGCATCGAAAAATTTAGAGGAAAATTGAAGGATTAATCTAACTCCCCTTTGGCGTCTTCAAAGGCCTTTACAGGGGAATAGTGGCATCTGAAGGGAAAGAGACAAATTAAAAGTTTACTTAAAAGACCGTTTAGGGGTGCCAAAGTCCAATACCTTTGCATGGTGGCATCCAAAAATAAAAAGACAAATTAAAGCTTTAGTTTAAATCCCCTTTGGCGCCATCAAAGGCAATTACAGGGGCATAGAGGCATCAAAAGGGAAAGAAACATTTGCAAAGCTTACTTTAATGCCACTTTGGGGATGCCAAAGGGCAAGAGAATTGCGTGGAGGCATCCAAAATTTAGAGGAAAATTGAAGGATTAATCTAAATCCCCTTTGGCGTCTTCAAAGGCCTTTACAGGGGAATAGTGGCATCTGAAGGGAAGAGACCTAATTAAAAGTTTACTTAAAAGACCCGTTTAGGGGTGCCAAAGTCCAATACAGTTGCATGGTGGCATCCAAAAATAAAAAGACAAATTAAAGGTTTATTTTAAATCCCCTTTGGCGCCGCCAAAGGCAATTACAGGGGCATAGAGGCATCAAAAGGGAAAGAAACATTTGAAAGCTTACTTTAATGCCACTTTGGGGATGCCAAAGGGCAAGAGAATTGCGTGGACGCATCCAAAAATTTAGAGGAAAATTGAAGGATTAATCTAAATCCCCTTTGGCGTCTTCAAAGGCCTTTACAGGGTTTTTTTTTTTTTTTTTTTTTTTTTTTTTTTTTTTTTTTTTTTTTTTTTTTTTTTTTTTTTTTTTTTTTTTTTTTTTTTTTTTTTTTTTTTTTTTTTTTTTTTTTTTTTTTCCAAAAATTTAGAGGAAAATTGAAGGATTAATCTAAATCCCCTTTGCGTTTCAAAGCCTTTACAGGGGAATAGTGGCATCTAAAGGGAAAGACCTACTTAAAATTTACTTAAATACCCTTTGGGGGTGCCAAAGTCCATACATTGCATGGTCGCATCCAAAAATAAAAAACAAATTAAAGGTTTATTTTAAATCCCTTTGGCGCCGCCAAAGGCAATTACAGGGGCATAGAGGCATCAAAGGGAAAGAAACATTGAAAGTTACTTTAATGCCACTTGGGGATGCAAGGGCAAGAGAATTGCATGGACGCATCGAAAATTTAGAGGAAAATTGAAGGATTAATCTAATCCCTTGGCGTCTTCAAAGGCTTTACAGGGAATAGTGGCATTA
>NC_092296.1:9602100-9627582 GCF_036320965.1 Panulirus ornatus
ATTTCAATACATGGTATAACCTCCTCCCGTTGCCAACACTTCATTGAGCCTTCGAGGAATGGATGCCACTAACGTCTGCGTTAAGTTCCTACCAGAAGGGCTTCGTAGATGTTCCCATGCTTGTAAAGCATCATTTACGACTGTAGCACGACATCGATGTTGTCGGTCAGGAATGCCTTTCTGCATGGCCGCCCATACGTGCTCTATCGGGTTGAGATCAGGCGATTTTGCAGGATGTAGCAACACTGTTATACGTGGATGGCAAGCATACCACGCCTTTGCAACCCTGGATGTGTGAACTGGGCTGTTATCTTGGACGAGGTAAAATGGCTCCGGCTCTGGAAACTGCATCCTCCCACTGAAGGTAGCAGGACCTCCTCCAGTATCTTAACGTATCTAGGACCGGTCAACTGGCCAGGCACGAAATGGCGGTGTAAGATAACCTTTATGGACTGCCACGAACCCAGATGTGCTATAAAATAATACAATATCAATAGTAAAACATATTCTTCCCAAATTACACCTATACAATATGAAGCTATTGTGTTTACCTCGCATCACATTGAGGTATGCTACAGCTACTACATGCGGGGGTTGCCGCATATAGCTGTGTGTCTCTCACAGTGATATTGCACACACCAATTCACAAGTAGGGGTTCGTACTGCCTTGTATGATGTAATTTTATTGTTGATTATATAATGCCGCTCTTGTGGCACGTAACTTACATGGGTTTAGCATAGGACTCTGGAAACCTGTGGCTTCCAGGCACGTATACCAACCCTACCGGCATGGTACAACAGGTAGGTCAGTGATCATTACAGACGTCTTCAGACCCCCTCTGTGCGATAGCTTTATTGTTGTGTGTACGTCAAGACGTACGTATATATATATATATATTTTTTTTTTTTTTTTTATACTTTGTCGCTGTCTCCCGCGTTTGCGAGGTAGCGCAAGGAAACAGACGAAAGAAATGGCCCAACCCCCCCCATACACATGTACATACACACGTCCACACACGCAATATACATACCTACACAGCTTTCCATGGTTTACCCCAGACGCTTCACATGCCTTGATTCAATCCACTGACAGCACGTCAACCCCTGTATACCACATCGATCCAATTCACTCTATTCCTTGCTCTCCTTTCACCCTCCTGCATGTTCAGGCCCCGATCACACAAAATCCTTTTCACTCCATCTTTCCACCTCCAATTTGGTCTCCCTCTTCTCCTCGTTCCCTCCACCTCCGACACATATATCCTCTTGGTCAATCTTTCCTCACTCATTCTCTCCATGTGCCCAAACCATTTCAAAACACCCTCTTCTGCTCTCTCAACCACGCTCTTTTTATTTCCACACATCTCTCTTACCCTTACGTTACTTACTCGATCAAACCACCTCACACCACACATTGTCCTCAAACATCTCATTTCCAGCACATCCATCCTCCTGCGCACAACTCTATCCATAGCCCACGCCTCGCAACCATACAACATTGTTGGAACTACTATTCCTTCAAACATACCCATTTTTGCTTTCCGGGATAATGTTCTCGACTTCCACACATTTTTCAAGGCTCCCAAAATTTTCGCCCCCTCCCCCACCCTATGATCCACTTCCGCTTCCATGGTTCCATCCGCTGACAGATCCACTCCCAGATATCTAAAACACTTCACTTCCTCCAGCCTCTCACCATTCAAACTCACCTCCCAATTGACTTGACCCTCAACCCTACTGTACCTAATAACCTTGCTCTTATTGACATTTACTCTTAACTTTCTTCTTCCACACACTTTACCAAACTCCGTCACCAGCTTCTGCAGTTTCTCACATGAATCCGCCACCAGCGCTGTATCATCAGCGAACAACAACTGACTCACTTCCCAAGCTCTCTCATCCCCAACAGACTTCATACTTGCCCCTCTTTCCAAAACTCTTGCATTTACCTCCCTAACAACCCCATCCATAAACAAATTAAACAACCATGGAGACATCACACACCCCTGCCGCAAACCTACATTCACTGAGAACCAATCACTTTCCTCTCTTCCTACACGTACACATGCCTTACATCCTCGATAAAAACTTTTCACTGCTTCTAACAACTTGCCTCCCACACCATATATTCTTAATACCTTCCACAGAGCATCTCTATCAACTCTATCATATGCCTTCTCCAGATCCATAAATGCTACATACAAATCCATTTGCTTTTCTAAGTATTTCTCACATACATTCTTCAAAGCAAACACCTGATCCACACATCCTCTACCACTTCTGAAACCACACTGCTCTTCCCCAATCTGATGCTCTGTACATGCCTTCACCCTCTCAATCAATACCCTCCCATATAATTTACCAGGAATACTCAACAAACTTATACCTCTGTAATTTGAGCACTCACTCTTATCCCCTTTGCCTTTGTACAATGGCACTATGCAAGCATTCCGCCAATCCTCAGGCACCTCACCATGAGTCATACATACATTAAATAACCTTACCAACCAGTCAACAATACAGTCACCCCCTTTTTTAATAAATTCCACTGCAATACCATCCAAACCTGCTGCCTTGCCGGCTTTCATCTTCCGCAAAGCTTTTACTACCTCTTCTCTGTTTACCAAATCATTTTCCCTAACCCTCTCACTTTGCACACCACCTCGACCCAAACACCCTATATCTGCCACTCTGTCATCAGACACATTCAACAAACCTTCAAAATACTCATTCCATCTCCTTCTCACATCACCACTACTTGTTATCACCTCCCCATTTACGCCCTTTACTGAAGTTCCCATTTGCTCCCTTGTCTTACGCACCCTATTTACCTCCTTCCAGAACATCTTTTTATTCTCCCTAAAATTTACTGATAGTCTCTCACCCCAACTCTCATTTGCCCTTTTTTTCACCTATATATATATATATATATATATATATATATATATATATATATATATATATATATATATATATCCTCCCCTCCTTGTATTAACTTTCTAAAATGGGAAACAGAAGAAGGAGTCACGCGGGGAGTGCTCATCCTCCTCGAAGGCTCAGAGTGGGGTGCCTAAATGTGTGTGTATGTAACCAAGATGTAAAAAAAGGAGAGATAGGTAGTATGTTTGAGGAAATGAACCTGGATGTTTTGGCTCTGAGTGAAACGAAGCTCAAGGGTAAAGGGGAAGAGTGGTTTGGGAATGTCTGGGGAGTAAAGTCAGGGGTTAGTGAGAGGACAAGAGCAAGGGAAGGAGTAGCAATACTCCTGAAACAGGAGTTGTGGGAGTATGTGATAGAGTGTAAGAAAGTAAATTCTCGATTAATATGGGTAAAACTGAAAGTTGATGGAGAGAGGTGGGTGATTATTGGTGCATATGCACCTGGGCATGAGAAGAAAGATCAAGAGAGGCAAGTGTTTTGGGAGCAGCTGAATGAGTGTGTTAGTGGTTTTGATGCACGAGACCGGGTTATAGTGATGGGTGATTTGAATGCAAAGGTGAGTAATGTGGCAGTTGAGGGAATAATTGGTATACATGGGGTGTTCAGTGTTGTAAATGGAAATGGTGAAGAGCTTATAGATTTATGTGCTGAAAAAGGACTGATGATTGGGAATACCTGGTTTAAAAAGCGAGATATACATAAGTATACTTATGTAAGTAGGAGAGATGGCCAGAGAGCGTTATTGGATTACGTGTTAATTGACAGGCGTGCGAAAGAGAGACTTTTGGATGTTAATGTGCTGAGAGGTGCAACTGGAGGGATGTCTGATCATTATCTTGTTGAGGCTAAGGTGAAGAATTGTATGGGTTTTCAGAAATGAAGAGTGAATGTTGGGGTGAAGAGGGTGGTGAGAGTAAGTGAGCTTGAGAAGGAGACCTGTGTGAGGAAGTACCAGGAGAGACTGAGTACAGAATGGAAAAAGGTGAGAACAATGGAAGCAAGGGGAGTGGGGGAGGAATGGGATGTATTTAGGGAATCAGTGATGAATTGCGCGAAAGATGCTTGTGGCATGAGAAGAGTGGGAGGTGGGTTGATTAGAAAGGGTAGTGAGTGGTGGGATGAAGAAGTAAGAGTATTAGTGAAAGAGAAGAGAGAGGCATTTGGACGATTTTTGCAGGGAAAAAATGCAATTGAGTGGGAGATGTATAAAAGAAAGAGACAGGAGGTCAAGAGAAAGGTGCAAGAGGTGAAAAAAAGGGCATATGAGAGTTGGGGTGAGAGAGTATCATTAAATTTTAGGGAGAATAAAAAGATGTTCTGGAAGGAGGTAAATAAAGTGCGTAAGACAAGGGAGGAAATGGGAACTTCAGTAAAGGGCGCAAATGGGGAGGTGATAACAAGTAGTGGTGATGTGAGAAGGAGATGGAGTGAGTATTTTGAAGGTTTGTTGAATGTGTTTGATGATAGAGTGGCAGATATAGGGTGTTTTGGTCGAGGTGGTGTGCAAAGTGAGAAGGTTAGGGAAAATGATTTTGTAAACAGAGAAGAGGTAGTGAAAGCTTTGCGGAAGATGAAAGCCGGCAAGGCAGCAGGTTTGGATGGTATTGCAGTGGAATTTATTAAAAAAGGGGGTGACTGTATTGTTGACTGGTTGGTAAGGTTATTTAATGTATGTATGACTCATGGTGAGGTGCCTGAGGATTGGCGGAATGCGTGCATAGTGCCATTGTACAAAGGCAAAGGGGATAAGAGTGAGTGCTCAAATTACAGAGGTATAAGTTTGTTGAGTATTCCTGGCAAATTATATGGGAGGGTATTGATTGAGAGGGTGAAGGCATGTACAGAGCATCGGATTGGGGAAGAGCAGTGTGGTTTCAGAAGTGGTAGAGGATGTGTGGATCAGGTGTTTGCTTTGAAGAATGTATGTGAGAAATACTTAGAAAAGCAAATGGATTTGTATGTAGCATTTATGGATCTGGAGAAGGCATATGATAGAGTTGATAGAGATGCTCTGTGGAAGGTATTAAGAATATATGGTGTGGGAGGCAAGTTGTTAGAAGCAGTGAAAAGTTTTTATCGAGGATGTAAGGCATGTGTACGTGTAGGAAGAGAGGAAAGTGATTGGTTCTCAGTGAATGTAGGTTTGCGGCAGGGGTGTGTGATGTCTCCATGGTTGTTTAATTTGTTTATGGATGGGGTTGTTAGGGAGGTAAATGCAAGAGTTTTGGTAAGAGGGGCAAGTATGAAGTCTGCTGGGGATGAGAGAGCTTGGGAAGTGAGTCAGTTGTTGTTCACTGATGATACAGCGCTGGTGGCTGATTCATGTGAGAAACTGCAGAAGCTGGTGACTGAGTTTGGTAAAGTGTGTGGAAGAAGAAAGTTAAGAGTAAATGTGAATAAGAGCAAGGTTATTAGGTACAGTAGGGTTGAGGGTCAAGTCAATTGGGAGGTGAGTTTGAATGGTGAGAGGCTGGAGGAAGTGAAGTGTTTTAGATATCTGGGAGTGGATCTGGCAGCGGATGGAACCATGGAAGCGGAAGTGGATCATAGGGTGGGGGAGGGGGCGAAAATTCTTGGGGCCTTGAAGAATGTGTGGAAGTCGAGAACATTATCTCGGAAAGCAAAAATGGGTATGTTTGAAGGAATAGTGGTTCCAACAATGTTGTATGGTTGCGAGGCGTGGGCTATGGATAGAGTTGTGCGCAGGAGGATGGATGTGCTGGAAATGAGATGTTTGAGGACAATGTGTGGTGTGAGGTGGTTTGATCGAGTGAGTAACGTAAGGGTAAGAGAGATGTGTGGAAATAAAAAGAGCGTGGTTGAGAGAGCAGAAGAGGGTGTTTTGAAGTGGTTTGGGCACATGGAGAGGATGAGTGAGGAAAGATTGACCAAGAGGATATATGTGTCGGAGGTGGAGGGAGCAAGGAGAAGAGGGAGACCAAATTGGAGGTGGAAAGATGGAGTGAAAAAGATTTTGTGTGATCGGGGCCTGAACATGCAGGAGGGTGAAAGGAGGGCAAGGAATAGAGTGAATTGGATCGATGTGGTATACCGGGGTTGACGTGCTGTCAGTGGATTGAATCAAGGCATGTGAAGCGTCTGGGGTAAACCATGGAAAGCTGTGTAGGTATGTATATTTGCGTGTGTGGACGTATGTATATACATGTGTATGGGGGGGGTTGGGCCATTTCTTTCGTCTGTTTCCTTGCGCTACCTCGCAAACGCGGGAGACAGCGACAAAGTATAAAAAAAAAAGAAAAAAAGATATATATATATATATATATATATATATATATATATATATATATATATATATATATATATACTCGTTAACAAGATGCCTTGATTAGGGCATTCAGGTGCCCCTGCTGCCTCAGACATCGTATGAAAAATAAATCGACCACAACAGTTCGCATACGTGTCTTGGAAATTCCCGTCGACAAAGGTTGTTATGGGAAATACCACATTAAAAGCAGGACGAGCATATTGCTCATGTTTTAGTCTGGTCTGTTGACACACTTCTGTTGATGCTGTGTCCACTTATTATTACACGTTAGGGAAGTACTATAAATACATATGGGGTCATTGGAAACCATCGGCGAAATTCCATTTTCTATGGTGAGTGTGGTAAATGGTGATATAGGTCGGTAGTCCTGGCTATGGCCGTCCTCGGAGATGTACTGTCTATAATCGCGATAAATATATATTTCCATCGTCGAGGACAAATTTTGTCTCAGTCGTGGTTTACCGTAAAAAGACAAACAAGTAAAACATTGTTTAGAAATTGACTGACGTCAGAAGAGTCGGAATATATTATAAACGTGGACGACGTCTGAATCCGAATTGTTACATTGACTCTGACTTGGACGGACTGACATTCAAAATATATACTTTATTATAGAGCAAAAGAAATTTTCCTACATAAACGTTTAGTAACACACGCATGTAGCACGAGTACATGGAATATTACTAAGTGTATAGTCAAAAATGAATGTTACAAAACGATAAAAGGCCATGCAAGTCATTTCATTGGATTGAGACAACGCTTGCCATACAATAAAGCCCCGCTTCTGCTTCGAGATGGCGGAGGAGCGCGGTCATTCCGAAACCGAAGATTACTATGTTTCTGGTTCATACGTTCATTTCCTGGGTTGTTGTGGTGAGTGACAATATCGCGTTGAGGGTTCCGGGAAGTGTAGTGGTGGAGGAGACTTCAGGAGACTAGAGAAGAGGTAAGGTACTGGTCACTGAGATACTCGGGGTAAAACCCAATTTGCTGACACAAGTCTTGTGGTGGTGGAAAGGTGAGGATATGTGGCCACAGGTTTCAGGTCGCCGGCTCGGTAGCTGCCAGCTGGCTTCGTGCTCCCGGCTCGGAGTTGAATGATGTTTGCATAAACAAAGGTCTTATTTCTAGCCAGGTATGAGAAACATTTGGAGATTAATGGTTGTAACCAATGTAGAGTGAGTGGTGAACTAGAGTTACGTGTACTTAGTATAATTAGCACAGCTAGAAAATGTAGAAAACCTATGAACTCTGTAGACAGACACTTCGAAGTATATTACTATTCGCTCATATGACAGCTTATGATTATTCATCCCGGAATGTGTAACCCGCCATTCACATTATTACAGTTAACATTGTTTTGGCAAATTGGCGGTTTAGCTCATTTGAAAAACTTTTTTTTTTCTTTTGGATGTCCAACATACAAACAGTAACAGACCACCGGGTCCTTTTGAAGCTTCATGTTTCCAGGGAAAGAAATTAGAAATCTGCTGTAAGAGTTCGCCCCACTGCCAAATATCCCTTATAAGTGGCCACTTCATGCGTTACCATAGCAGTAGACCACAAAAATAACGGTACATTTCCATTATGATCATGTACTTCTGGGAATGTTAGGTAAGATTTTCATAGGCTGTGGTCGGCTTTGCGGGAGCTACTGCACTCGGTCACAGTGAGGTAGGCTAGAATAAGTGGGTGAGTGGTGGCTTCTGTACTGGATCATGGTGATGTAGGGTAGCTTCGCTCACCCGCGAAGCGGTGGCTAGTATATTGGATCATGGTGAGGTGGCCCAGAAATGGGCGATGAGAGTTGTGGCTACTTTACTGAGTTATGGTGAAGTAGGCTAGCGTCGGCTGGCCGGGGAGTGGCAGCTAGTCTACTGGATCGCATTGAGATAGACTAGGGTCGGCTAGCCAGGGAGCAGCAGCTTGTCTACTGGATTGCGTATAGGTAGGCTAGGGTCGGCTGGCCAGGGACTGGCAGCTCGTCTACTGGATCGCTTTGAGGAAGGCTAGGGTCGGCTGGCCAGGGAGCGGCAGCTTGTCTACTGGATCGCGGTGAGGTAGGCTAGGGTCGGCTGGCCAGGGACTGGCAGCTCGTCTACTGGATCGCTTTGAGGAAGGCTAGGGTCGTCTGGCCAGGGAGCGGCAGCTTGTCTACTAGATCGCGGTGAGGTAGGCTAGGGTCGGCTGGCCAGGGAGTGGCAGCTCGTCTACTGGATTATATTGAGGTAGGCTATGGTCGGCTGGCCAGTGAGTGGCAGCTCGTCTACTGTATCGCGTTGAGGTAGGCAAGTGTAGGCTGGCCAGGGAGTGGCAGCTCGTCTACTGGATCGAGTTGAGGTAGGCAAGGGTAGGTTGGCCAGGGAGCGGCAGCTTGTCTACTGGATCGCTGTGAGGTAGGCAAGGGTCGGCTGGCCAGGGAGCGGCAGCTTGTCTACTGGATCGCGGTGAGGTAGGCTAGGGTCGGCTGGCCAGGGAGCGGCAGCTTGTCGGCTGTGCAGGGATTGGCAGCTCGTCTAGTAGATCGAGTTGAGGTAGGCAAGGGTCGGCTGGCCAGGGAGCGGCACCTTGTCTACTGGATCTCGGTGAGGTTGGCTAGGGTTGGCTGGCCAGGGAGCGACAGCTTGTCTACTGGATCGCGGTGAGGTAGGCTAGGGTCGGCTACCAGGGAGTGGCAGCTCGTCTACTGGATTATATTGAGGTAGGCTATGGTCGGCTGACCAGTTAGTGTCAGCTCATCTACTGGATTATATTGAGGTAGGCTAGGGTCAGCAGGCCAGGGAGTAGCAGCTCGTCTACTTGATCGCGTTGAGGTAGGCAAGGGTAGATTGGCCAAAGAGCGGCAGCTTGTCTACTGGATTGCTTTGAGGTAGGCTAGGGTCGGCTGGCCGGGGTATGGCAGCTCGTCTACTGGATCGCGTTGAGGTAGGCTAGGGTCGGTTGGCCAGTAAGCGGCAGCTTGTCTAATGGATCGCGGTGAGGTAGGCGAGAGTCGGATGGCCAGGGAGCGACAGCTTGTCTACTGGATCGCGGTGAGGAAGCCTAGGGTCGGCTGGCCAGGGAGCGGCAGCTTGTCGGCTGGCCAGGGAGTGGCAGCTCGTCTGCTGGATCGCGTTGAGGTAGGCAAGGGTCGGCTGGCCAGGGAGCGACAGCTTGTCTACTGGATCTCGGTGAGGTAGGCTAAGGTCGGCTGGCCAGGGAGCGGCAGCTTGTCTTCTGGATCGCGGTGAGGTAGGCAAGGGTCTGCTGGCCATGGAGTGGCACTTCGTCTACTGGATCGCGGTGAGGTAGGCTAGGGTCGGCTGGCCAGGGAGTGGTAGCTCGTCTACTGGATCGCGCTGAGGTAGGCAAGGGTCGGCTGGCCTTGTATTGGCAGCTCGTCTACTGGATCGTGTTGAGGTAGGCTAGGGTCGGCTGGCCAGGGTGTGGCAACTCTACTGGATCGAGTTGAGGTAGGCAAAGGTCTGCTGGCCAGGGAGAGGTAGCTTGTCTACTGGATTGCGTTGAGGTAGCGTAGGGTCGGCTGCCCAGGGAATGGCAGCTCGTCCACTGGATCGCGTTAAGGTAGGCTAGGGTCGGCTGGCCAGGGAGCGGCAGCTTGTCTACTAGATCGCGTTGAGGTAGGAAAAGGTCGGCTGGCCAGGGAGCAGCAGCTTGTCAACTGGATCGCGGTACGGTAGGCTAGGGTCGGCTGGCCAGGGAGCGGCAGCTTGTCTACTGGATCTCGGTGAGGTAGGCTAAGGTCGGCTGGCCAGGGAGCGATAGCTTGTCTACTGGATCGCGGTGAGGTAGGCTAAGGTCGGCTGGCCAGGGAGCGGCAGTTTGTCTACTGGATCGCGGTGAGGTAGGCTAGGGTCGGCTGGCCAGGGAGTGGCAGCTCGTCTACTGGATCCCGTTGAGGTAGGCAAGGGTCGGCTGGCCAGGGAGAGGCAGCTTGTCTACTGAATCGCGGTGAGGTAGGCTAAGGTCGGCTTGCCAGGGAGTGGCAGCTCGTCTACTGGATTATATTGAGGTAGGCTAGAGTCGGCTGGCCAGTGATTGGCATCTCGTCTACTGGATCGCGTTGAGGTAGGCTATGGTCGGCTGGCCAGTGAGTGGCAGCTCGTCTACTGGATCGCGTTGAGGTAGGCAAGGGTAGGCTGGCCAGGGTGTGGCAGCTCGTCTACTGGATCGAGTTGAGGTAGGCAAAGGTCTGATGGCCAGGGAGCGGTAGCTTGTCTACTGGATCACGTTGAGGTACACAGAGCAAAAAAAACTATCGCGCGTTTTTTGTACGAAACAAAATGACGCACCAGACGTGGAATAATGGAACAGTCAACATTTTCCTGAGAGATGGTGGTAGCCCTGATGTCCCTGCCTGTGGGTGTCTTCACCTATCTAATGGCAACGATATATCCTTCCGTATGTAGTACAATAGATGGGATACGTAAATTGAGCATGTGAATGTAATATTCTGCACAGTAATGCATATTGCAGTAATCATTATCTCTTGCAAAGTGTCAAATTCGTGGTGTAAAATGATATACTACATGGTAACTACGACACCCTACTTCATACCGGCGGTCATTTATCTGTCTGCTGGTTTAGATTAATCGGCAACCTCACGTAATATGTAGTATCACCTGTGTGACTGATAACAGTATGTCACAAACCTGGCACCACATCATAGTATTTAGTAAACCTACATGAAAAGTAATGACTCTTTTCATGGATCTGCATTAGTTAACTTCCCTTTAACAGTGAAAATCAGAGTTCTATTTAACATGACCATAGACATGTTGTTGGAGGTTAAGAAAGTAATCTTTGATTGTAAGTTTTATTATTTCAATACTTGGTTTAACCTCCTCCCGTTGCCAACACTTCATTGAGCCTTCGAGGTATGGATGCCACTAACGTCTGCGTTAAGTTCCTACCAGAAGGGCTTCGTAGATGTTCCCATGCTTGTAAAGCATCATTTACGACTGTAGCACGACATCGATGTTGTCGGTCAGGCATCCTTTCTGCATGGCCGCCCATACGTGCTCTATCGGGTTGAGATCAGGCGATTTTGCAGGATGTGGCAACACTGTTATACGTGGATGGCGAGCATACCACGCCTTTACAACCCTGGATGTGTGAACTGGGCTGTTATCTTGGACGAGGTAAAATGGCTCCGGCTCTGGAAACGGCATCCTCCCACTGAAGGTAGCAGGACCTCCTCCAGTATCTCAACGTATCTAGGACCGGTCAACTGGCAAGGCACGAAATGGCGGTGTAAGATAACCTTTATGGACTGCCACGAACCCAGATGTGCTATAAAATAATACAATATCAATAGTAAAACATATTCTTCCCAAATTACACCTATACAATATGAAGCTATTGTGTTTACCTCGCATCACATTGAGGTATGCTGCAGCTACCACAAGCGGGGGTTGCCGCATATAGCTGTGTGTGTCTCACAGCTATATTGCACACACCAATTCAAAAGTAGGGGTTCGTACTGCCTTGTATGATGTAATTTTATTGTTGATTATATAATGCCGCTCTTGTGGCAAGTAACTTACATGGGTCTAGCATAGGACTCTGGAAAACTGTGGCTTCCAGGCACGTATACCAACCCTACCGGCATGGTACAACAGGTAGGTCAGTGATCATTACAGACGTCTTCAGACCCCCTCTGCGCGATAGTTTTATTGTTGTGTGTACGTCAAGACATACGTATATATATATATATATATATATATATATATATATATATATATATATATATATATATATATATTCGTTAACAAGATGCCTTGATTAGGGCATTCAGGTGCCCCTGCTGCCTCAGACATCGTATGAAAAATAAATCGACCACAACAGTTCGCATACGTGTCTTGGAAATTCCCGTCGACAAAGGTTGTTTTGGGAAATGCCACATTAAAAGCAGGACGAGCATATTGCTCATGTTTTAGTCTAGTCTGTTGACACACTTCTGTTGATGCTGTGTCCACTTATTATTACACGTTAGGGAAGTACTATAAATACATATGGGGTCATTGGAAACCATCGGCGAAATTCCATTTTCTATGGTGAGTGTGGTAAATGGTGATATAGGTTGGTAGTCCTGGCTATGGCCGTCCTCGGAGATGTACTGTCTATAATCGCGATAAATATATATTTCCATCGTCGAGGACAAATTTTGTCTCAGTCGTGGTTTACCGTAAAAAGACAAACAAGTAAAACATTGTTTAGAAATTGACTGACGTCAGAAGAGTCGGAATATATTATAAACGTGGACGACGTCTGAATCCGAATTGTTACATTGACTCTGACTTGGACGGACTGACATTCAAAATATATACTTTATTATAGAGCAAAAGAAATTTTCCTACATAAACGTTTAGTAACACACGCATGTAGCACGAATACATGGAATATTACTAAGTGTATAGTCAAAAATGAATGTTACAAAACGATAAAAGGCCATGCAAGTCATTTCATTGGATTGAGACAACGCCTTGCCATACAATAAAGCCCCGCTTCTGCTTCGACATGGCGGAGGAGCGCGGTCATTCCGAAACCGAAGATTACTATGTTTCTGGTTCATACGTTCATTTCCTGGGTTGTTGTGGTGAGTGACAATATCGCGTTGAGGGTTCCGGGAAGTGTAGTGGTGGAGGAGACTTCAGGAGACTAGAGAAGAGGTAAGGTACTGGTCACTGAGATACTCGGGGTAAAACCCAATTTGTTGACACAAGTCTTGTGGTGGTGGAAAGGTGAGAATATGTGGCCACAGGTGTCAGGTCGCCTGCTCGGTAGCTGCGTTGAATGATGTTTGCATAAACAAAGGTCTTATTTCTAGCCAGGTATGAGTAACATTTGGAGATTAATGGTTGTAACCAATGTAGAGTGAGTGGTGAACTAGAGTTACGTGTACTTAGTATAATTAGCACAGCTAGAAAATGTAGAAAACCTATGAACTCTGTAGACAGACACTTCGAAGTATATTACTATTCGCTCATATGACAGCTTATGATTATTCATCCCGGAATGTGTAACCCGCCATTCACATTATTACAGTTAACATTGTTTTGGCAAATTGGCGGTTTAGCTCATTTGAAAAACTTTTTTTTTCTTTTGGATGTCCAACATACAAACAGTAACAGACCACCGGGTCCTTTTGAAGCTTCATGTTTCCAGGGAAAGAAATTAGAAATCTGCTGTAAGAGTTCGCCCCACTGCCAAATATCCCTTATACGTGGCCACTTCATGCGTTACCATAGCAGTAGACCACAAAAATAACGGTACATTTCCATTATGATCATGTACTTCTGGGAATGTTAGGTAAGATTTTCATAGGCTGTGGTCGGCTTTGCGGGGAGCTGCTGCACTCGGTCACAGTGAGGTAGGCTAGAATAAGTGGGTGAGTAGTGGCTTCTGTACTGGATCATGGTGATGTAGGGTAGCTTCGGTCACCCGCGAAGCGGTGGCTAGTATACTGGATCACGGTGAGGTGGCCCAGAAATGGGCGATGAGAGTTGTGGCTACTTTACTGAGTTATGGTGAGGTAGGCTAGCGTCGGCTGGCCGGGGAGTGGCAGCTAGTCTACTGGATCGCATTGAGATAGGCTAAGGTCGGCTAGCCAGGGAGCAGCAGCTTGTCTACTGGATTGCGTATAGGTAGGCTAGGGTCGGCTGGCCAGGGACTGGCAGCTCGTCTACTGGATCGCTTTGAGGAAGGCTAGGGTCGGCTGGCCAGGGAGCGGCAGCTTGTCTACTTGATCGCGGTGAGGTAGGCTAGGGTCGGCTGGCCAGGGAGCGGCAGCTTCTCTACTGAATCGCGGTGAGGTAGGCAAGAGTCGGCTGGCCGGGGAGCGGCAGCTTGTTTACTGGATGGCGGTGAGGTAGGCTAGGGTCGGCTGGCCAGGGAGCGGCGGCTTGTCTACTGGATCGCGGTGAGGTAGGCTAGGGTCGTCTGGCCAGGGAGGCGCAGCTTATCTACTGGATCGCATTGAGGTAGGCTAGGGTCGGCTGGCCAGGGAGTGGCAGCTCGTCTACTGGATCGCGGTGAGGTAGGCAAGGGTCGGCTGGCAAGGGAGCGGTAGCTTGTCTACTGGATCGCGGTGAGGTAAGCTATGGTCTGCTGGACAGGGAGTGGCAGCTCGTCTACTGTATCGCGGTGAGGTAGGCAAGGTTCTGCTGGCCATGGAGTGGCACTTCGTCTACTGGATCGCGTTGAGGTAGGCTAAGGTCGGCTGGCTAGGCAGTGGTAGCTCGTCTACTGGATCGCGCTGAGGTAGGCAAGGGTCGGCTGGCCAGGGATTGGCAGCTCGTCTACTGGATCGCGATGAGTTAGGCAAGGGTCGGCTGGCCAGGGAGTGGCAGCTTCTATACTGGATCACGATGAGGTAGTCTAGGTTCGGCTGGACAGGGAGTGGCAGCTCGTCTATTGGATGGCGTTCAGGTAGGCTATTGTCGGCTGGCCAGGGTGTGGCAGCTCGTCTACTGGATCGAGTTGAGGTAGGCAAAGGTCTGCTGGCCAGGGAGCGGTAGCTTCTCTACTGGATTGCGTTAAGGTAGGCTAGGGTCGGCTGGCCAGGGAGTGGCAGCTCGTCCACTGGATCGCGTTGAGGTAGGCTATGGTCAGCTGACCAGGGAGCGGCAGCTTGTCTACTAGATCGCGTTCAGGTAGGCAAGGGTCGGCTGGCCAGGGAGCGGCAGCTTGTCTACTGGATCGCGGTGAGGTAGGCTAGGATCGGCTGGCCAGGGAGCGGCAGCTTGTCGGCTGGCCAGGGAGTGGCAGCTTGTCTACTGGATCGCGGTTAGGTAGGCAAGGGTCGGCTGGCAAGGGACCGGCAGCTTGTCTATTGGATCTCGGTGAGGTAGGCTAAGGTCGGCTGGCCATGGAGCGGTAGCTTGTCTACTGGATCGCGGTGAGGTAGGCTAGGGTCGGCTGGCCAGGGAGCGGCAGCTTGTCTACTGGATCTCGGTGAAGTAGGCTAAGGTCGGCTGGCCAGGGAGCGGCAGTTTGTCTATAGGATCGCGGTGAGGTAGGCAAGGGTCGGCTGGCCAGGGAGTGGCAGCTCGTCTACTGGATCGCGATGAGGTAGGCAAGGCTCGGCTGGCCAGGGAGCGGCAGCTTGTCTACTGGATCGCGGTGAGGTAGGCTAGGGTCGGCTGGCCAGGGAGTGGCAGCTCGTCTACTGGATCGCGTTCAGATAGGCAAGGGTCGGCTGGCCAGGGAGCGGCAGCTTGTCTACTTGATCGCGGTGAGGTAGGCTAGGGTCGGCTGGCCAGGGAGCGGCAGCTTGTCTACTGGATCTCGGTGAGGTAGGTTTGGGTCGGCTGGCCAGGGAGTGGCAGCTCGTCTACTGGATTATATTGAGGTAGGCTATGGTCGGCTGGCCAGTGAGTGGCAGCTCGTCTTTTGTATCGCGTTGATGTAGGCTAGGGTAGGCTGGCCATGGTGTGGCAGCTCGTCTACTGGATCGAGTTGAGGTAGGCAAAGGTCTGATGGCCAGGGAGCGGTACCTTGTCTACTGGATCACGTTGAGGTACACACAGCAAAATAAACTATCGCGCGTTTTTTGTACGAAAGAAAATGACGTACTAGACGTGGAATAATGGAACAGTCAACATTTTCCTGTGAGATGGTGGTAGCCCTGATGTACCTGCCTGTGGGTGTCCTCACCTATCTAATGGCAACGATATATCCTTCCGTATGTAGTACAGTAGATGGGATACGTAAATTGAGCATGTGAATGTAATATTCTGCACAGTAATGCATATTGCAGTAATCATTATCTCTTGCAAAGTGTCAAATTCCTGGTGTAAAATGATATACTACATGGTAACTACGACACCCTACTTCATACCGGCGGTGATTTATCTATCTGCTGGTTTAGATTAATCAGCAACCTCACGTAATATGTAGTATCACCTGTGTGACTGATAACAGTATGTCACAAACCTGGCACCACATCATAGTATTTAGTAACTGTATTGGACTTTGGCACCCCCAAAGGGTATTTTAAGTAAACTTTTAAGTAGGGTCTTTCCCTTTAGATGCCACTATTCCCCTGTAAAGGCCTTTGAAGACGCCAAAGGGGATTTACATTAATCCTTCAATTTTCCTCTAAATTTTTGGATGTCTCCACGCAATTCTCTTGCCCTTTGGCATCCCCAAAGTGGTATTAAAGTAAGCTTTCGAAATGTTTCTTTCCCTTTTGATGCCTGTATGCCCCTGTAATTGCCTTTGGCGGCGCCAAAGGGGATTTAAATTAAATCTTTAATTTGTATTTTTATTTTTGGATGCCACCATGCAAAGGTATTGGACTTTGGCACCCCTAAATGGTCTGTTAAGTAAACTTTTAATTTGTCTCTTTCCCTTCAGATGCCACTATTCCCCTGTAAAGGCCTTTGAAGACGCCAGAGGGGAGTTAGATTAATCCTTCAATTTTCCTCTAAATTTTTCGATGCGTCCATGCAATTCTCTTGCCCTTTGGCATCCCCAAAGTGGCATTAAAGTAAGCTTTCCAAATGTTTCTTTCCCTTTTGATGCCTCTATGCCCCTGTAATTGCATTTGGCGGCGCCAAAGGGGATTTAAAATAAACCTTTAATTTGTCTTTTTATTTTTGGATGCGACCATGCAACTGTATTGGACTTAGCACCCCCAAAGGGTATTTTAAGTTAATTTTTAAGTAGGGTCTTTCCCTTTAGATGCCACTATTCCCCTGTAAAGGCCTTTGAAGACGCCAAAGGGGATTTAGATTAATCCTTCAATTTTCCTCTAAATTTTTCGATGCGTCCATGCAATTCTCTTGCCCTTTGGCATCCCCAAAGTGGCATTAAAGTAATCTTTCCAAATGTTTCTTTCCCTTTTGATGCGTCTATGCCCCTGTAATTGCCTTTGGCGGCGCCAAAGGGGATTTGAAATAAACCTTTAATTTGTCTTTTTATTTTTGGATGCGACCATGCAACTATATTGGACTTTGGCACCCCCAAAGGGTATTTTAAGTAAACTTTTAAGTAGGGTCTTTCCCTTTAGATGCCACTATTCCCCTGTAAAGGCCTTTGAAGACGCCAAAGGGGATTTAGATTAATCCTTCAATTTTCCTCTAAATTTTTGGATGTCTCCACGCAATTCTCTTGCCCTTTGGCATCCCCAAAGTGGTATTAAAGTAAGCTTTCGAAATGTTTCTTTCCCTTTTGATGCCTCTATGCCCTGTAATTGCCTTGGGAAAGGTATTGGACTTTGGCACCCCTAAATGGTCTGTTAAGTAAACTTTTAATTTGTCTCTTTCCCTTCAGATGCCACTATTCCCCTGTAAAGGCCTTTGAAGACGCCAGAGGGGAGTTAGATTAATCCTTCAATTTTCCTCTAAATTTTTCGATGCGTCCATGCAATTCTCTTGCCCTTTGGCATCCCCAAAGTGGCATTAAAGTAAGCTTTCCAAATGTTTCTTTCCCTTTTGATGCCTCTATGCCCCTGTAATTGCCTTTGGCGGCGCCAAAGGGGATTTAAAATAAACCTTTAATTTGTCTTTTTATTTTTGGATGCGACCATGCAACTGTATTGGACTTTGGCACCCCCAAAGGGTATTTTAAGTAAACTTTTAAGTAGGGTCTTTCCCTTTAGATGCCACTATTCCCCTGTAAAGGCCTTTGAAGACGCCAAAGGGGATTTAGATTAATCCTTCAATTTTCCTCTAAATTTTTCGATGCGTCCATGCAATTCTCTTGCCCTTTGGCATCCCCAAAGTGGCATTAAAGTAAGCTTTCCAAATGTTTCTTTCCCTTTTGATGCGTCTATGCCCCTGTAATTGCCTTTGGCGGCGCCAAAGGGGATTTGAAATAAACCTTTAATTTGTCTTTTTATTTTTGGATGCGACCATGCAACTGTATTGGACTTTGGCACCCCCAAAGGGTATTTTAAGTAAACTTTTAAGTAGGGTCTTTCCCTTTAGATGCCACTATTCCCCTGTAAAGGCCTTTGAAGACGCCAAAGGGGATTTAGATTAATCCTTCAATTTTCCTCTAAATTTTTGGATGTCTCCACGCAATTCTCTTGCCCTTTGGCATCCCCAAAGTGGTATTAAAGTAAGCTTTCGAAATGTTTCTTTCCCTTTTGATGCCTGTATGCCCCTGTAATTGCCTTTGGCGGCGCCAAAGGGGATTTAAATTAAATCTTTAATTTGTATTTTTATTTTTGGATGCCACCATGCAAAGGTATTGGACTTTGGCACCCCTAAATGGTCTGTTAAGTAAACTTTTAATTTGTCTCTTTCCCTTCAGATGCCACTATTCCCCTGTAAAGGCCTTTGAAGACGCCAGAGGGGAGTTAGATTAATCCTTCAATTTTCCTCTAAATTTTTCGATTCGTCCATGCAATTCTCTTGCCCTTTGGCATCCCCAAAGTGGCATTAAAGTAAGCTTTCCAAATGTTTCTTTCCCTTTTGATGCCTCTATGCCCCTGTAATTGCCTTTGGCGGCGCCAAAGGGGATTTAAAATAAACCTTTAATTTGTCTTTTTATTTTTGGATGCGACCATGCAACTGTATTGGACTTTGGCACCCCCAAAGGGTATTTTAAGTTAATTTTTAAGTAGGGTCTTTCCCTTTAGATGCCACTATTCCCCTGTAAAGGCCTTTGAAGACGCCAAAGGGGATTTAGATTAATTCTTCAATTTTCCTCTAAATTTTTGGATGTCTCCACGCAATTCTCTTGCCCTTTGGCATCCCCAAAGTGGTATTACAGTAAGCTTTCGAAATGTTTCTTTCCCTTTCGATGCCTCTATGCCCCTGTAATTGCCTTTGGCGGCGCCAAAGGGGATTTAAATTAAATCTTTAATTTGTATTTTTATTTTTGGATGCCACCATGCAAAGGTATTGGACTTTGGCACCCCTAAATGGTCTGTTAAGTAAACTTTTAATTTGTCTCTTTCCCTTCAGATGCCACTATTCCCCTGTAAAGGCCTTTGAAGACGCCAGAGGGGAGTTAGATTAATCCTTCAATTTTCCTCTAAATTTTTCGATGCGTCCATGCAATTCTCTTGCACTCTGGCATCCCCAAAGTGGCATTAAAGTAAGCTTTCCAAATGTTTCTTTCTCCTTATGATGCCTCTATGCCCCTGTAATTGCCTTTGGCGGCGCCAAAGGGGATTTAAAATAAACCTTTAATTTGTGTTTTTATTTTTGGATGCCACCATGCAACTGTATTGGACTTTGGCACCCCCAAAGGGTATTTTAAGTAAACTTTTAATTAGGGTCTTTCCCTTTAGATACCACTATTCCCCTGTAAAGGCCTTTGAAATTGCCAAAGGGGATTTAGATTAATCCATCAATTTTCCTCAAAATATTTGGATGCCTCACCGCAATTCTCTTGACCTTTGGCATCCCCAAAGTGGCATTAAAGTAAGCTTTGCAAATGTTTCTTTCCCTTTTGATGCCTCTATGCCCCTGTAATTGCCTTTGGCGGCTCCATAGGGGATTTAAAGTAAACCTTTCATTTGTCTTTTTACTTTTGGATGCCACCGTGCAGCTGTATTGGACTTTGGCACCACTAAACGGTCTTTTATATAAAATTTTAATTTACCTCTTTCCCTTCAGATGCCACTACTCCCCTGTAAAGGACTTTGAAGACGCCAAAGGGGATTTAGATTAATCCTTCAATTTTCCTCTAAGATTTTGGATGCCTCCACGCAATTCCCTTGCACTTTGGCATCCCCAAAGTGGCATTAAGGTAAGCTTTGCAAATGTTTATTTCCCTTTTGGTGCCTCAATGCCCCTGTAATTGCCTTTGGCGGCGCCAAAGGGGATTTAAACTAAAGCTTTGATTTGTCTTTTTATTTTTGGTTGCCACAATGCAAAGGTATTGGACTTTGGCACCCCTAAACGGTCTTTTAAGTAAACTTTTAATTTGTCTCTTTCCCTTCAGATGGCACTATTCCCCTGTAAAGGCCTTTGAAGACGCCAAAGGGGAGTTAGATTAATCCTTCAATTTTCCTCTAAATTTTTCGATGCGTCCATGCAATTCTCTTGCCCTTTGGCATCCCCAAAGTGGCATTAAAGTAAGCTTTCCAAATGTTTCTTTCCCTTTTGATGCCTCTATGCCCCTGTTATTGCCTTTGGCGGCGCCAAAGGGGATTTAAAATAAACCTTTAATTTGTCTTTTTATTTTTGGATGCGACCATGCAACTGTATTGGACTTTGGCACCCCCAAAGGGTATTTTAAGTAAACTTTTAAGTAGGGTCTTTCCCTTTAGATGCCACTATTCCCCTGTAAAGGCCTTTGAAGACGCCAAAGGGGATTTAGATTAATCCTTCAATTTTCCTCTAAATTTTTGGATGTCTCCACGCAATTCTCTTGCCCTTTGGCATCCCCAAAGTGGTATTAAAGTAAGCTTTCGAAATGTTTCTTTCCCTTTTGATGTCTGTATGCCCCTGTAATTGCCTTTGACGGCGCCAAAGGGGATTTAAATTAAATCTTTAATTTGTATTTTTATTTTTGGATGCCACCATGCAAAGGTATTGGACTTTGGCACCCCTAAACGGTCTGTTAAGTAAACTTTTAATTTGTCTCTTTCCCTTCAGATGCCACTATTCCCCTGTAAAGGCCTTTGAAGACGCCAAAGGGGAGTTAGATTAATCCTTCAATTTTCCTCTAAATTTTTCGATGCGTCCATGCAATTCTTTTGCACTTTGGCATCCCCAAAGTGGCATTAAAGTAAGCTTTCCAAATGTTTCTTTCCCTTATGATGCCTCTATGCCCCTGTAATTGCCTTTGGCGGCGCCAAAGGGGATTTAAAATAAACCTTTAATTTGTGTTTTTATTTTTGGATGCCACCATGCAACTGTATTGGACTTTGGCACCCCCAAAGGGTATTTTAAGTAAACTTTTAATTAGGGTCTTTCCCTTTAGATACCATTATTCCCCTGTAAAGGCCTTTGAAGACGCCAAAGGGGATTTAGATTAATCCTTTAATTTTCCTCTAAGATTTTGGATGCCTCCACGCAATTCCCTTGCACTTTGGCATCCCCAAAGTGGCATTAAGGTAAGCTTTGCAAATGTTTCTTTCCCTTTTGGTGCCTCTATGCCCCTGTAATTGCCTTTGATGGCGCCAAAGGGGATTTAAACTAAAGCTTTCATTTATCTTTTTATTTATGGATGCCACCATGCAAAGGTATTGGACTTTGGCACCCCTAAACGGTCTTTTAAGTAAACTTTTAATTTGTCTCTTTCCCTTCAGATGCCACTATTCCCCTGTAAAGGCCTTTGAAGACGCCAAAGGGGAGTTAGATTAATCCTTCAATTTTCCTCTAAATTTTTCGATGCGTCCATGCAATTCTCTTGCCCTTTGGTATCCCCAAAGTGGCATTAAAGTAAGCTTTCCAAATGTTTCTTTCCCTTTTGATGCCTCTATGCCCCTGTAATTGCCTTTGGCGGCGCCAAAGGGGATTAAAAATAAACATTTAATTTGTCTTTTTATTTTTAGATCCGACCATGCAACTGTATTGGACTTTGGCACCCCCAAAGGGTATTTTAAGTAAAATTTAAGTAGGGTCTTTCCCTTTAGATGCCACTATTCCCCTGTAAAGGCCTTTGAAGACGCCAAAGGGGATTTAGATTAATCCTTCAATTTTCCTCTAAATTTTTGGATGTCTCCACGCAATTCTCTTGCCCTTTGGCATCCCCAAAGTGGTACTAAAGTAAGCTTTCGAAATGTTTCTTTCCCTTTTGATGCCTCTATGCCCCTGTAATTGCCTTTGGCGTCGCCAAAGGGGATTTAAATTAAATCTTTAATTTGTATTTTTATTTTTGGATGCCACCATGCAAAGGTATTGGACTTTGGCACCCCTAAACGGTCTGTTAAGTAAACTTTTAATTTGTCTCTTTCCCTTCAGATACCACTATTCCCCTGTAAAGGCCTTTGAAGACGCCAAAGGGGAGTTAGATTAATCCTTCAATTTTCCTCTAAATTTTTCGATGCGTCCATGCAATTCTTTTGCCCTTTGGCATCCCCAAAGTGGCATTAAAGTAAGCTTTCCAAATGTTTCTTTCCCTTATGATGCCTCTATGCCCCTGTAATTGCCTTTGGCGGCGCCAAAGGGGATTTAAAATAAACCTTTAATTTGTCTCTTTATTTTTGGATGCCACCATGCAACTGTATTGGACTTTGACACCCCCAAAGGGTATTTTAAGTAAACTTTTAATTAGGGTCTTTCCCTTTAGATACCACTATTCCCCTGGAAAGACCTTTGAAGACGCCAAAGGGGACTTAGATTAATCCATCAATTTTCCTCAAAATTTTTGGATGCCTCACCGCAATTCTCTTGACCTTTGGCATCCCCAAAGTGTCATTAAAGTAAGCTTTGCAAATGTTTCTTTCCCTTTTGATGCCTCTATGCCCCTGTAATTGCCTTTGGTGGCGCCAAAGGGGATTTAAACTAAAGCTTTAATTTGTATTTTTATTTTTGGATGCCACCATGGAACTGTATTGGACTTTGGCACCCCCAAAGGGTATTTTAAGTAAACCTTGAATTAGGGTCTTTCCCTTTAGATACCACTATTCCCCTGTAAAGGCCTTTGAAGACGCCAAAGGGGATTTAGATTAATCCTTCAATTTTCCTCAAAATTTTTGGATGCCTCACCGCAATTCTCTTGACCTTTGGCATCCCCAAAGTGGCATTAAAGTAAGCTTTGCAAATGATTCTTTCCCTTTTGATGCCTCTATGCTCCTGTAATTGCCTTTGGCGGCTCCAAAGGGGATTTAAACTAAACCTTTCATTTGTCTTTTTACTTTTGGATGCCACCGTGCAGCTGTATTGGACTTTGGCACCACTAAACGGTCTTTTATATAAAATTTTAGTTTATCTCTTTCCCTTCAGATGCCACTACTCCCCTGTAAAGGCCTTTGAAGACGCCAAAGGGGATTTAGATTAATCCTTCAATTTTCCTCTAAGATTTTGGATTCCTCCACGCAATTCCCTTGCACTTTGGCATCCCCAAAGTGGTATTAAGGTAAGCTTTGCAAATGTTTCTTTCCCTTTTGGTGCCTCTATGCCCCTTTAATTGCCTTTGGTGGCGCCAAAGGGGATTTAAACTAAAGCTTTAATTTGTCTTTTTATTTTTGGATGCCACCATGCAAAGGTATTGGACTTTGGCACCCCTAAACGGTCTTTTAAGTAAAGTTTTAATTTGTCTCTTTCCCTTCAGATGCCACTATTCCCCTGTAAAGGCCTTTGAAGACGCCAAAGGGGAGTTAGATTAATCCTTCAATTTTCCTCTAAATTTTTCAATGCGTCCATGCAATTCTCTTGCCCTTTGGCATCCCCAAAGTGGCATTAAAGTAAGCTTTCCAAATGTTTCTTTCCCTTTTGATGCCTCTATGCCCCTGTAATTGCCTTTGGTGGCGCCAAAGGGGATTTAAAATAAACCTTTAATTTGTCTTTTTATTTTTGGATGCGACCATGCAACTGTATTGGAATTTGGCACCCCCAAAGGGTATTTTAAGTAAACTTTTAAGTAGGGTCTTTCCCTTTAGATGCCACTATTCCCCTGTAAAGGCCTTTGAAGACGCCAAAGGGGATTTAGATTAATCCTTCAATTTTCCTCTAAATTTTTGGATGTTTCCACGCAATTCTCTTGCCCTTTGGCATCCCCAAAGTGGTATTAAAGTAAGCTTTCGAAATGTTTCTTTCCCTTATGATGCCTCTATGCCCCTGTAATTGCCTTTGGCGGCGCCAAAGGGGATTTAAATTAAATCTTTAATTTGTATTTTTATTTTTGGATGCCACCATGCAAAGGTATTGGGCTTTGGCACCCCTAAACGGTCTGTTAAGTAAACTTTTAATTTGTCTCTTTCCCTTCAGATGCCACCATTACCCTGTAAAGGCCTTTGAAGACGCCAAAGGGGATTTAGATTAATCCTTCAATTTTCCTCTAAATTTTTGGATGTTTCCACGCAATTCTCTTGCCCTTTGGCATCCCAAAAGTGGCATTGAAGTAAGGTTTCCAAATGTTTCTCTCCCTTATGATGCCTCTATGCCCCTGTAATTGCCTTTGGCGGCGCCAAAGGGGATTTAAAATAAACCTTTAATTTGTCTCTTTATTTTTGGATGCCACCATGCAACTGTATTGGACTTTGGCACCCCCAAAGGGTATTTTAAGTAAACTTTTAAGTAGGGTCTTTCCCTTTAGATACCACTATTCCCCTGTAAAGGCCTTTGAAGATGCCAAAGGGGATTTAGATTAATCCATCAATTTTCCTCAAAATTTTTGGATGCCTCACCGCAATTCTCTTGACCTTTGGCATCCCCAAAGTGGCATTAAAGTAAGCTTTGCAAATGATTCTTTCCCTTTTCATGCCTCTATGCCCCTGTAATTGCCTTTGGCGGCTCCAAAGTGGATTTAAACTAAACCTTTCATTTGTCTTTTTACTTTTGGATGCCACCGTGCAGCTGTATTGGACTTTGGCACCACTAAACGGTCTGTTAAGTAAACTTTTAATTTCTCTCTTTCCCTTCAGATGCCACTATTCCCCTGTAAAGGCCTCTGAAGACGCCAAAGGGGATTTAGATTAATCCTTCAATTTTCCTCTAAATTTTTCGATGCGTCCATGCAATTCTCTTGCCCTTTGGCATCCCCAAAGTGGCATTAAAATAATCTTTCCAAATGTTTCTTTCCCTTTTGATGCCTCCATGCCCCTGTAATTGCCTTTGGCGGCGCCAAAGGGGATTTAGAATAAACCTTTAATTTGTCTTTTTATTTTTGGATGCGACCATGCAACTGTATTGGACTTTGGCACTCCCAAAGGGTATTTTAAGTTAATTTTTAAGTAGGGTCTTTCCCTTTAGATGCCACTATTCCCCTGTAAAGGCCTTTGAAGACGCCAAAGGGGATTTAGATTAATCCTTCAATTTTCCTCTAAATTTTTGGATGTCTCCACGCAATTCTCTTGCCCTTTGGCATCCCCAAAGTGGTATTAAAGTAAGCTTTCGAAATGTTTCTTTCCCTTTCGATGCCTCTATGCCCCTGTAATTGCCTTTGGCGGCGCTAAAGGGGATTTAAATTGAATCTTTAATTTGTATCTTTATTTTTGGATGCCACCATGCAAAGGTATTGGACTTTGGCACCCGTAAATGGTCTGTTAAGTAAACTTTTAATTTGTCTCTTTCCCTTCAGATGCCACTATTCCCCTGTAAAGGCCTTTGAAGACGCCAGAGGGGAGTTAGATTAATCCTTCAATTTTCCTCTAAATTTTTCGATGCGTCCATGCAATTCTCTTGCAC
>NC_092296.1:9627682-9648982 GCF_036320965.1 Panulirus ornatus
AATGCCACTTTGGGGATACCAAAGGGCAAGAGAATTGCATGGACGCATCGAAAATTTAGAGGAAAATTGAAGGATTAATCTAACTCCCCTTTGGCGTCTTCAAAGGCCTTACAGGGGAATAGTGGCATCTGAAGGGAAAGAGACAAATTAAAAGTTTACTTAAAAGACCGTTTAGGGGTGCCAAAGTCCAATACCTTTGCATGGTGGCATCCATAAATAAAAAGATAAATGAAAGCTTTAGTTTAAATCCCCTTTGGCGCCATCAAAGGCAATTACAGGGGCATAGAGGCACCAAAAGGGATAGAAACATTTGCAAAGCTTACCTTAATGCCACTTTGGGGATGCCAAAGTGCAAGGGAATTGCGTGGAGGCATCCAAAATCTTAGAGGAAAATTAAAGGATTAATCTAAATCCCCTTTGGCGTCTTCAAAGGCCTTTACAGGGGAATAATGATATCTAAAGGGAAAGACCCTAATTAAAAGTTTACTTAAAATACCCTTTGGGGGTGCCAAAGCCCAATACAGTTGCATGGTGGCATCCAAAAATAAAAAGACAAACTAAAGGTTTATTTTAAATCCCCTTTGGCGCCGCCAAAGGCAATTACAGGGGCATAGAGGCATCATAAGGGAAAGAAACATTTGGAAAGCTTACTTTAATGCCACTTTGGGGATGCCAAAGTGCAAAAGAATTGCATGGACGCATCGAAAAATTTAGAGGAAAATTGAAGGATTAATCTAACTCCCCTTTTTCGTCTTCAAAGGCCTTTACAGGGGAATAGTGGCATCTGAAGGGAAAGAGACAAATTAAAAGTTTACTTAACAGACCGTTTAGGGGTGCCAAAGTCCAATACCTTTGCATGGTGGCATCCAAAAATAAAAATACAAATTAAAGATTTAATTTAAATCCCCTTTGGCGCCGTCAAAGGCAATTACAGGGGCATACAGACATCAAAAGGGAAAGAAACATTTCGAAAGCTTACTTTAATACCACTTTGGGGATGCCAAAGGGCAAGAGAATTGCGTGGAGACATCCAAAAATTTAGAGGAAAATTGAAGGATTAATCTAAATCCCCTTTGGCGTCTTCAAAGGCCTTTACAGGGGAATAGTGGCATCTAAAGGGAAAGACCCTACTTAAAAGTTTACTTAAAATACCCTTTGGGGGTGCCAAAGTCCAATACAGTTGCATGGTCGCATCCAAAAATAAAAAGACAAATTAAAGGTTTATTTCAAATCCCCTTTGGCGCCGCCAAAGGCAATAACAGGGGCATAGAGGCATCAAAAGGGAAAGAAACATTTGGAAAGCTTACTTTGATGCCACTTTGGGGATGCCAAAGGGCAAGAGAATTGCATGGACGCATCGAAAAATTTAGAGGAAAATTGAAGGATTAATCTAACTCCCCTTTGGCGTCTTCAAAGGCCTTTACAGGGGAATAGTGCCATCTGAAGGGAAAGAGACAAATTAAAAGTTTACTTAAAAGACCGTTTAGGGGTGCCAAAGTCCAATACCTTTGCATTGTGGCAACCAAAAATAAAAAGACAAATCAAAGCTGTAGTTTAAATCCCCTTTGGCGCCGCCAAAGGCAATTACAGGGGCATTGAGGCACCAAAAGGGAAATAAACATTTGCAAAGCTTACCTTAATGCCACTTTGGTGATGCCAAAGTGCAAGGGAATTGCGTGGAGGCACCCAAAATCTTAGAGGAAAATTGAAGGATTAATCTAAATCCCCTTTGGCGTCTTCTAAGTCCTTTACAGGGGAGTAGTGGCATCTGAAGGGAAAGAGGTAAATTAAAATTTTATATAAAAGGCCGTTTAGTGGTGCCAAAGTCCAATACAGCTGCACGGTGGCATCCAAAAGTAAAAAGACAAATGAAAGGTTTACTTTAAATCCCCTTTGGCGCCGCCAAAGGCAATTACAGGGGCATAGAGGCATCAAAAGGGAAAGAAACATTTGCAAAGCTTACTTTAATGCCACTTTGGGGATGCCAAAGGTCAAGAGAATTGCGGTGAGGCATCCAAATATTTTGAGGAAAATTGATGGATTAATCTAAATCCCCTTTGGCAATTTCAAAGGCCTTTACAGGGGAATAGTGGTATCTAAAGGGAAAGACCCTAATTAAAAGTTTACTTAAAATACCCTTTGGGGGTGCCAAAGTCCAATACAGTTGCATGGTGGCATCCAAAAATAAAAACACAAATTAAAGGTTTATTTTAAATCCCCTTTGGCGCCGCCAAAGGCAATTACAGGGGCATAGAGGCATCATAAGGAGAAAGAAACATTTGGAAAGCTTACTTTAATGCCACTTTGGGGATGCCAAAGTGCAAGAGAATTGCATGGACGCATCGAAAAATTTAGAGGAAAATTGAAGGATTAATCTAATTCCCCTTTGGCGTCTTCAAAGGCCTTTACAGGGGAATAGTGGCATCTGAAGGGAAAGAGACAAATTAAAAGTTTACTTAACAGACCATTTAGGGGTGCCAAAGTCCAATACCTTTGCATGGTGGCATCCAAAAATAAAAATACAAATTAAAGATTTAATTTAAATCCCCTTTGGCGCCGCCAAAGGCAATTACAGGGGCATAGAGGCATCGAAAGGGAAAGAAACATTTCGAAAGCTTACTGTAATACCACTTTGGGGATGCCAAAGGGCAAGAGAATTGCGTGGAGACATCCAAAAATTTAGAGGAAAATTGAAGAATTAATCTAAATCCCCTTTGGCGTCTTCAAAGGCCTTTACAGGGGAATAGTGGCATCTAAAGGGAAAGACCCTACTTAAAAATTAACTTAAAATACCCTTTGGGGGTGCCAAAGTCCAATACAGTTGCATGGTCGCATCCAAAAATAAAAAGACAAATTAAAGGTTTATTTTAAATCCCCTTTGGCGCCGCCAAAGGCAATTACAGGGGCATACAGGCATCAAAAGGGAAAGAAACATTTGCAAAGCTTACTTTAATGCCACTTTGGGGATGCCAAAGGGCAAGAGAATTGCATGGACGAATCGAAAAATTTAGAGGAAAATTGAAGGATTAATCTAACTCCCCTCTGGCGTCTTCAAAGGCCTTTACAGGGGAATAGTGGCATCTGAAGGGAAAGAGACAAATTAAAAGTTTACTTAACAGACCATTTAGGGGTGCCAAAGTCCAATACCTTTGCATGGTGGCATCCAAAAATAAAAATACAAATTAAAGATTTAATTTAAATCCCCTTTGGCGCCGCCAAAGGCAATTACAGGGGCATAGAGGCATCAAAAGGGAAAGAAACATTTCGAAAGCTTACTTTAATACCACTTTGGGGATGCCAAAGGGCAAGAGAATTGCGTGGAGACATCCAAAAATTTAAAGGAAAATTGAAGGATTAATCTAAATCCCCTTTGGCGTCTTCAAAGGCCTTTACAGGGGAATAGTGGCATCTAAAGGGAAAGACCCTACTTAAAAGTTTACTTAAAATACCCTTTGGGGGTGCCAAAGTCCAATATAGTTGCATGGTGGCATCCAAAAATAAAAAGACAAATTAAAGGTTTATTTCAAATCCCCTTTGGCGCCGCCAAAGGCAATTACAGGGGCATAGACGCATCAAAAGGGAAAGAAACATTTGGAAAGATTACTTTAATGCCACTTTGGGGATGCCAAAGGGCAAGAGAATTGCATGGACGCATCGAAAAATTTAGAGGAAAATTGAAGGATTAATCTAAATCCCCTTTGGCGTCTTCAAAGGCCTTTACAGGGGAATAGTGGCATCTAAAGGGAAAGACCCTACTTAAAAATTAACTTAAAATACCCTTTGGGGGTGCTAAGTCCAATACAGTTGCATGGTCGCATCCAAAAATAAAAAGACAAATTAAAGGTTTATTTTAAATCCCCTTTGGCGCCGCCAAATGCAATTACAGGGGCATAGAGGCATCAAAAGGGAAAGAAACATTTGGAAAGCTTACTTTAATGCCACTTTGGGGATGCCAAAGGGCAAGAGAATTGCATGGACGCATCGAAAAATTTAGAGGAAAATTGAAGGATTAATCTAACTCCCCTCTGGCGTCTTCAAAGGCCTTTACAGGGGAATAGTGGCATCTGAAGGGAAAGAGACAAATTAAAAGTTTACTTAACAGACCATTTAGGGGTGCCAAAGTCCAATACCTTTGCATGGTGGCATCCAAAAATAAAGATACAAATTAAAGATTTAATTTAAATCCCCTTTGGCGCCGCCAAAGGCAATTACAGGGGCATACAGGCATCAAAAGGGAAAGAAACATTTCGAAAGCTTACTTTAATACCACTTTGGGGATGCCAAAGGGCAAGAGAATTGCGTGGAGACATCCAAAAATTTAGAGGAAAATTGAAGGATTAATCTAAATCCCCTTTGGCGTCTTCAAAGGCCTTTACAGGGGAATAGTGGCATCTAAAGGGAAAGACCCTACTTAAAAGTTTACTTAAAATACCCTTTGGGGGTGCCAAAGTCCAATACAGTTACTAAATACTATGATGTGGCGCCAGGTTTGTGACATACTGTTATCAGTCACACAGGTGATACTACATATTACGTGAGGTTGCTGATTAATCTAAACCAGCAGATAGATAAATCACCGCCGGTATGAAGTAGGGTGTCGTAGTTACCATGTAGTATATCATTTTACACCAGGAATTTGACACTTTGCAGGAGATAATGATTACTGCAATATGCATTACTGTGCAGAATATTACATTCACATGCTCAATTTACGTATCCCATCTACTGTACTACATACGGAAGGATATATCGTTGCCATTAGATAGGTGAGGACACC
Source organism: Panulirus ornatus (assembly GCF_036320965.1). Taxonomy (NCBI): domain Eukaryota; kingdom Metazoa; phylum Arthropoda; class Malacostraca; order Decapoda; family Palinuridae; genus Panulirus; species Panulirus ornatus. The sequence goes on from NC_092296.1 coordinate 9,632,460, forward strand.
CACAGGCAGGTACATCAGGGCTACCACCATCTCACAGGAAAATGTTGACTGTTCCATTATTCCACGTCTAGTACGTCATTTTCTTTCGTACAAAAAACGCGCGATAGTTTATTTTGCTGTGTGTACATCAACGTGATCCAGTAGACAAGGTACCGCTCCCTGGCCATCAGACCTTTGCCTACCTCAACTCGATCCAGTAGACGAGCTGCCACACCATGGCCAGCCTACCCTAGCCTACATCAACGCGATACAAAAGACGAGCTGCCACTCACTGGCCAGCCGACCATAGCCTACCTCAATATAATCCAGTAGACGAGCTGCCACTCCCTGGCCAGCCGACCCAAACCTACCTCACCGAGATCCAGTAGACAAGCTGCCGCTCCCTGGCCAGCCGACCCTAGCCTACCTCACCGCGATCAAGTAGACAAGCTGCCGCTCCCTGGCCAGCCGACCCTTGCCTATCTGAACGCGATCCAGTAGACGAGCTGTCACTCCCTGGCCAGCCGACCCTAGCCTACCTCACCGCGATCCAGTAGACAAGCTGCCGCTCCCTGGCCAGCCGAGCCTTGCCTACCTCATCGCGATCCAGTAGACGAGCTGCCACTCCCTGGCCAGCCGACCCTTGCCTACCTCACCGCGATCCTATAGACAAACTGCCGCTCCCTGGCCAGCCGACCTTAGCCTACTTCACCGAGATCCAGTAGACAAGCTGCCGCTCCCTGGCCAGCCGACCCTAGCCTACCTCACCGCGATCCAGTAGACAAGCTACCGCTCCATGGCCAGCCGACCTTAGCCTACCTCACCGAGATCCAATAGACAAGCTGCCGGTCCCTTGCCAGCCGACCCTTGCCTACCTAACCGCGATCCAGTAGACAAGCTGCCACTCCCTGGCCAGCCGACAAGCTCCCGCTCCCTGGCCAGCCGATCCTAGCCTACCTCACCGCGATCCAGTAGACAAGCTGCCGCTCCCTGGCCAGCCGACCCTTGCCTACCTGAACGCGATCTAGTAGACAAGCTGCCGCTCCCTGGTCAGCTGACCATAGCCTACCTCAACGCGATCCAGTGGACGAGCTGCCACTCCCTCGCCAGCCGACCCTAGCCTACCTTAACGCAATCCAGTAGAGAAGCTACCGCTCCCTGGCCAGCAGACCTTTGCCTACCTCAACTCGATCCAGTAGACGAGCTGCCACACCCTGGCCAGCCGACAATAGCCTACCTGAACGCCATCCAATAGACGAGCTGCCACTCCCTGTCCAGCCGAACCTAGACTACCTCATCGTGATCCAGTATAGAAGCTGCCACTCCCTGGCCAGCCGACCCTTGCCTAACTCATCGCGATCCAGTAGACGAGCTGCCAATCCCTGGCCAGCCGACCCTTGCCTACCTCAGCGCGATCCAGTAGACGAGCTACCACTGCCTAGCCAGCCGACCTTAGCCTACCTCAACGCGATCCAGTAGACGAAGTGCCACTCCATGGCCAGCAGAACCTTGCCTACCTCACCGCGATACAGTAGACGAGCTGCCACTCCCTGTCCAGCAGACCATAGCTTACCTCACCGCGATCCAGTAGACAAGCTACCGCTCCCTTGCCAGCCGACCCTTGCCTACCTCACCGCGATCCAGTAGACGAGCTGCCACTCCCTGGCCAGCCGACCCTAGCCTACCTCAATGCGATCCAGTAGATAAGCTGCGCCTCCCTGGCCAGACGACCCTAGCCTACCTCACCGCGATCCAGTAGACAAGCCGCCGCTCCCTGGCCAGCCGACCCTAGCCTACCTCACCGCCATCCAGTAAACAAGCTGCCGCTCCCCGGCCAGCCGACTCTTGCCTACCTCACCGCGATTCAGTAGAGAAGCTGCCGCTCCCTGGCCAGCCGACCCTAGCCTACCTCACCGCGATCAAGTAGACAAGCTGCCGCTCCCTGGCCAGCCGACCCTAGCCTTCCTCAAAGCGATCCAGTAGACGAGCTGCCAGTCCCTGGCCAGCCGACCCTAGCCTACCTATACGCAATCCAGTAGACAAGCTGCTGCTCCCTGGCTAGCCGACCTTAGCCTATCTCAATGCGATCCAGTAGACTAGCTGCCACTCCCCGGCCAGCCGACGCTAGCCTACCTCACCATAACTCAGTTAAGTAGCCACAACTCTCATCGCCCATTTCTGGGCCACCTCACCGTGATCCAGTATACTAGCCACCGCTTCGCGGGTGACCGAAGCTACCCTACATCACCATGATCCAGTACAGAAGCCACTACTCACCCACTTATTCTAGCCTACCTCACTGTGACCGAGTGCAGCAGCTCCCCGCAAAGCCGACCACAGCCTATGAAAATCTTACCTAACATTCCCAGAAGTACATGATCATAATGGAAATGTACCGTTATTTTTGTGGTCTACTGCTATGGTAACGCATGAAGTGGCCACGTATAAGGGATATTTGGCAGTGGGGCGAACTCTTACAGCAGATTTCTAATTTCTTTCCCTGGAAACATGAAGCTTCAAAAGGACCCGGTGGTCTGTTACTGTTTGTATGTTGGACATCCAAAAGAAAAAAAAAGTTTTTCAAATGAGCTAAACCGCCAATTTGCCAAAACAATGTTAACTGTAATAATGTGAATGGCGGGTTACACATTCCGGGATGAATAATCATAAGCTGTCATATGAGCGAATAGTAATATACTTCGAAGTGTCTGTCTACAGAGTTCATAGGTTTTCTACATTTTCTAGCTGTGCTAATTATACTAAGTACACGTAACTCTAGTTCACCACTCACTCTACATTGGTTACAACCATTAATCTCCAAATGTTACTCATACCTGGCTAGAAATAAGACCTTTGTTTATGCAAACATCATTCAACGCAGCTACCGAGCAGGCGACCTGACACCTGTGGCCACATATTCTCACCTTTCCACCACCACAAGACTTGTGTCAACAAATTGGGTTTTACCCCGAGTATCTCAGTGACCAGTACCTTACCTCTTCTCTAGTCTCCTGAAGTCTCCTCCACCACTACACTTCCCGGAACCCTCAACGCGATATTGTCACTCACCACAACAACCCAGGAAATGAACGTATGAACCAGAAACATAGTAATCTTCGGTTTCGGAATGACCGCGCTCCTCCGCCATGTCGAAGCAGAAGCGGGGCTTTATTGTATGGCAAGGCGTTGTCTCAATCCAATGAAATGACTTGCATGGCCTTTTATCGTTTTGTAACATTCATTTTTGACTATACACTTAGTAATATTCCATGTATTCGTGCTACATGCGTGTGTTACTAAACGTTTATGTAGGAAAATTTCTTTTGCTCTATAATAAAGTATATATTTTGAATGTCAGTCCGTCCAAGTCAGAGTCAATGTAACAATTCGGATTCAGACGTCGTCCACGTTTATAATATATTCCGACTCTTCTGACGTCAGTCAATTTCTAAACAATGTTTTACTTGTTTGTCTTTTTACGGTAAACCACGACTGAGACAAAATTTGTCCTCGACGATGGAAATATATTTATCGCGATTATAGACAGTACATCTCCGAGGACGGCCATAGCCAGGACTACCAACCTATATCACCATTTACCACACTCACCATAGAAAATGGAATTTCGCCGATGGTTTCCAATGACCCCATATGTATTTATAGTACTTCCCTAACGTGTAATAATAAGTGGACACAGCATCAACAGAAGTGTGTCAACAGACCAGACTAAAACATGAGCAATATGCTCGTCCTGCTTTTAATGTGGCATTTCCCAAAACAACCTTTGTCGACGGGAATTTCCAAGACACGTATGCGAACTGTTGTGGTCGATTTATTTTTCATACGATGTCTGAGGCAGCAGGGGCACCTGAATGCCCTAATCAAGGCATCTTGTTAACGAATATATATATATATATATATATATATATATATATATATATATATATATACGTATGTCTTGACGTACACACAACAATAAAACTATCGCGCAGAGGGGGTCTGAAGACGTCTGTAATGATCACTGACCTACCTGTTGTACCATGCCGGTAGGGTTGGTATACGTGCCTGGAAGCCACAGTTTTCCAGAGTCCTATGCTAGACCCATGTAAGTTACTTGCCACAAGAGCGGCATTATATAATCAACAATAAAATTACATCATACAAGGCAGTACGAACCCCTACTTTTGAATTGGTGTGTGCAATATAGCTGTGAGACACACACAGCTATATGCGGCAACCCCCGCTTGTGGTAGCTGCAGCATACCTCAATGTGATGCGAGGTAAACACAATAGCTTCATATTGTATAGGTGTAATTTGGGAAGAATATGTTTTACTATTGATATTGTATTATTTTATAGCACATCTGGGTTCGTGGCAGTCCATAAAGGTTATCTTACACCGCCATTTCGTGCCTTGCCAGTTGACCGGTCCTAGATACGTTGAGATACTGGAGGAGGTCCTGCTACCTTCAGTGGGAGGATGCCGTTTCCAGAGCCGGAGCCATTTTACCTCGTCCAAGATAACAGCCCAGTTCACACATCCAGGGTTGCAAAGGCGTGGTATGCTTGCCATCCACGTATAACAGTGTTGCTACATCCTGCAAAATCGCCTGATCTCAACCCGATAGAGCACGTATGGGCGGCCATGCAGAAAGGCATTCCTGACCGACAACATCGATGTCGTGCTACAGTCGTAAATGATGCTTTACAAGCATGGGAACATCTACGAAGCCCTTCTGGTAGGAACTTAACGCAGACGTTAGTGGCATCCATTCCTCGAAGGCTCAATGAAGTGTTGGCAACGGGAGGAGGTTATACCATGTATTGAAATAATAAAACTTACAGTCAAAGATTACTTTCTTAACCTCCAACAACATGTCTATGGTCATGTTAAATAGAAATCTGATTTTCACTGTTAAAGGGAAGTTAACTAATGCAGATCCATGAAAAGAGTCATTACTTTTCATGTAGGTTTACTAAATACTATGATGTGGTGCCAGGTTTGTGACATCCTGTTATCAGTCACACTGGTGATACTACATATTACGTGAGGTTGCTGATTAATCTAAACCAGCAGACAGATAAATCACCGCCGGTATGAAGTAGGGTGTCGTAGTTACCATGTAGTATATCATTTTACACCAGGAATTTGACACTTTGCAAGAGATAATGATTACTGCAATATGCATTACTGTGCAGAATATTACATTCACATGCTCAATTTAAGTATCCTATCTACTGTACTACATACGGAAGGATATATCGTTGCCATTAGATAGGGGAGGACACCCACAGGCAAGGACATCAGGGCTACCACCATTTCACAGGAAAATGTTGACTGTTCCATTATTCCACGTCTTGTGCGTTATTTTGTTTCGTACAAAAAACGCGCGATAGTTTTTTTTTTGCTGTGTGTACCTCAACGTGATCCAGTAGACAAGGTACCGCTCCCTGGCCATCAGACCTTTGCCTACCTCAACTCGATCCAGTAGACGAGCTGCCACACCCTGGCCAGCCTACCCTTGCCTACCTCAACGCGATCCAGTAGACGAGCTGCCACTCACTGGCCAGCCGACCATAGCCTACCTCAACGCGATCCAGTAGACGAGATGCCAATCACTGGCCAGCCGACTCTAGCCTACCTCAATATAATCCAGTACACGAACTGCCACTCCCTGGCCAGCCGACCTTAGCCTACCTCACCGCGATTCAGTAGACAAGCTGCCTCTCCCTGGCCAGCCGACCCTTGCCTACCTCAACGGGATCCAGTAGACGAGCTGCCACTCCCTGGCCAGCCGACCCTAGCCTACCTCACCGCGATCCAGTAGACAAACTGCCGCTCCCTGGCCAGCCGACCTTAGCCTACCTCACCGCGATCCAGTAGACAAGCTATCGCTCCCTGGTCAGCCGACCTTAGCCTACCTCACCGAGATCCAGTAGACAAGCTGCCGCTCCCTGGCCAGCCGACCCTAGCCTACCTCAACGCGATCCAGTGGACGAGCTGCCATTCCCTGGGCAGCCGACCCTACGCTACCTCAACGCAATCCAGTAGACAAGCTACCTCTCCCTGGCCAGCAGACCTTTGCCTACCTCAACTCGATCCAGTAGAGTTGCCACACCCTGGCCAGCCGACCCTAGCCTAACTCAACGCGATCCAGTAGACGAGCTGCCAATACAAGGCCAGCCGACCCTTGCCTACCTCAGCGTGATCCAGTAGACGAGCTACCACTCCCTGGCCAGCCGACCCTAGCCTACCTCACCGCGATCCAGTAGACGAAGTGCCACTCCATGGCCAGCAGACCCTTGCCTACCTCACCGCGATCCAGAGGACAAGCTGCCGCTCCATGGCCAGCCGACCTTAGCCTACCTCACCGAGATCCAGTAGACAAGCTGTCGCTCCCTGGCCAGCCGACCCTTGCCTACCTCAACGCGATCCAGCAGACGAGCTGCCACTCCCTGGCCAGCCGACAAGCTGCCGCTCCCTGGCCAGCCGACCCTAGGCTTCCTCACCGCGATCCAGTAGACAAGCTGTCGCTCCCTGGCCATCCGACCCTCGCCTACCTCACCGCGATCCATTAGACAAGCTGCCGCTTACTGGCCAACCGACCCTAGCCTACCTCAACGCGATCCAGTAGACGAGCTGCCATACCCCGGCCATCGGACCCTAGCCTACCTCAAAGCAATCCAGTAGACAAGCTGCCGCTCTTTGGCCAACCTACCCTTGCCTACCTCAACGCGATCCAGTAGACGAGCTGCTACTCCCTGGCCAGCCGACCCTAGCCTACCTCAATATAATCCAGTAGATAAGCTGACACTAACTGGCCAGCCGACCATAGCCTACCTCAATATAATCCAGTAGACGAGCTGCAACTCCCTGGTAGCCGACCCTAGCCTACCTCATCGCGATCCAGTAGACAAGCTGTCGCTCCCTGGCCAGCCAACCCTAGCCAACCTCACCGAGATCCAGTAGACAAGTTGCCGCTCCCTGGCCAGCCGACCCTTGCCTACCTCAACTCGATCCAGTAGACGAGCTGCCAATCCCTGCACAGCCGACAAGCTGCCGCTCCCTGGCCAGCCGACCCTAGCCTACCTCACCGCGATCCAGTAGACAAGCTGCCGCTCCCTGGCCAGCCGACCCTTGCCTACCTCACAGCGATACAGTAGACGAGCTGCCACTCACTGGCCAGCCGACCATAGCCTACCTCAATATAATCCAGTAGACGAGCTGCCACTCCCTGGCCAGCCGACACAAGCCTACCTCACCGTGATCTAGTAGACAAGCTGCCGCTCCCTGGCCAGCCGACCCTAGCCTTCCTCAAAGCGATCCAGTAGACGAGCTGCCAGTCCCTGGCCAGCCGACCCTAGCCTACCTCACCGAGATCCAGTAGACGAGCTGCCAGTCCCTGGCCAGCCGACCCTAGCCTACCTATACGCAATCCAGTAGACAAGCTGCTGCTCCCTGGCTAGCCGACCCTAGCCTATCTCAATGCGATCCAGTAGACTAGCTGCCACTCCCCGGCCAGCCGACGCTAGCCTACTTCACCATAACTCAGTAAAGTAGCCACAACTCTCATCGCCCATTTCTGGGCCACCTCACCGTGATCCAATATACTAGCCACCGCTTCGCGGGTGAGCGAAGCTACCCTACATCACCATGATCCAGTACAGAAGCCACCACTCACCCACTTATTCTAGCCTACCTCACTGTGACCGAGTGCAGTAGCTCCCGCAAAGCCGACCACAGCCTATGAAAATCTTACCTAACATCCCCAGAAGTACATGATCATAATGGAAATGTACCGTTATTTTTGTGGTCTACTGCTATGGTAACGCATGAAGTGGCCACGTATAAGGGATATTTGGCAGTGGGGCGAACTCTTACAGCAGATTTCTAATTTCTTTACCTGGAAACATGAAGCTTCAAAAGGACCCGGTGGTCTGTTACTGTTTGTATGTTGGACATCCAAAAGAAAAAAAAAAAAATTCAAATGAGCTAAACCGCCAATTTCCCAAAACAATGTTAACTGTAATAATGTGAATGGCGGGTTACACATTCCGGGATGAATAATCATAAGCTGTCATATGAGCGAATAGTAATATACTTCGAAGTGTCTGTCTACAGAGTTCATAGGTTTTCTACATTTTCTAGCTGTGCTAATTATACTAAGTACACGTAACTCTAGTTCACCACTCACTCTACATTGGTTACAACCATTAATCTCCAAATGTTACTCATACCTGGCTAGAAATAAGACCTGTGTTTATGCAAACATCATTCAACTCCGAGCCGGGAGCACGAAGCCAGCTGGCAGCTACCGAGCCGGCGACCTGACACCCGTGGCCACATATCCTCACCTTTCCACCACCACAAGACTTGTGTCAACAAATTGGGTTTTACCCCGAGTATCTCAGTGACCAGTACCTTACCTCTTCTCTAGTCTCCTGAAGTCTCCTCCACCACTACACTTCCCGGAACCCTCAACGCGATATTTTCACTCACCACAACAACCCAGGAAATGAACGTATGAACCAGAAACATAGTAATCTTCGGTTTCGGAATGACCGCGCTCCTCCGCCATCTCGAAGCAGAAGCGGGGCTTTATTGTATGGCAAGGCGTTGTCTCAATCCAATGAAATGACTTGCATGGCATTTTATCGTTTTGTAACATTCATTTTTGACTATACACTTACTAATATTCCATGTACTCGTGCTACATGCGTGTGTTACTAAAAGTTTATGTAGGAAAATTTCTTTTGCTCTATAATAAAGTATATATTTTGAATGTCAGTCCGTCCAAGTCAGAGTCAATGTAACAATTCGGATTCAGACGTCGTCCACGTTTATAATATATTCCGACTCTTCTGACGTCAGTCAATTTCTAAACAATGTTTTACTTGTTTGTTTTTTACGGTAAACCACGACTGAGACAAAATGTGATCTTAAGAATAAATTTTGTCCTCGACGATGGAAATATATTTTTATCGCGATTATAGATAGTACATCTCCGGGGACGGCCATAGCCAGGACTACCAACCTATATCACCATTTACCACACTCACCATAGAAAATGGAATTTCCCCGATGGTTTCCAATGACCCCATATGTATTTATAGTACTTCCCTAACGTGTAATAATAAGTGGACACAGAATCAACAGAAGTGTGTCAACAGACCAGACTAAAACATGAGCAATATGCTCGTCCTGCTTTTAATGTGGTATTTCCCAAAACAACCTTTGTCGACGGGAATTTCCAAGACACGTATGCGAACTGTTGTGGTCGATTTATTTTTCATACGATGTCCGAGGCAGCAGGGGCACCTGAATGTCCTAATCAAGGCATATTGTTAACGAGTATATATATATATATATATATATATATATATATATATATATATATATATATATATCTTTTTTTTCTTTTTTTTTATACTTTGTCGCTGTCTCCCGCGTTTGCGAGGTAGCGCAAGGAAACAGACGAAAGAAGTGGCCCAACCCCCCCATACACATGTATATACATACGTCCACACACGCAAATATACATACCTACACAGCTTTCCATGGTTTACCCCAGACGCTTCACATGCCTTGATTCAATCCACTGACAGCACGTCAACCCCGGTATACCACATCGCTCCAATTCACTCTATTCCTTGCCCTCCTTTCACCCTCCTGCATGTTCAGGCCCCGATCACACAAAATCTTTTTCACTCCATCTTTCCACCTCCAATTTGGTCTCCCTCTTCTCCTTGCTCCCTCCACCTCCGACACATATATCCTCTTGGTCAATCTTTCCTCACTCATCCTCTCCATGTGCCCAAACCACTTCAAAACACCCTCTTCTGCTCTCTCAACCACGCTCTTTTTATTTCCACACATCTCTCTTACCCTTACGTTACTCACTCGATCAAACCACCTCACACCACACATTGTCCTCAAACATCTCATTTCCAGCACATCCATCCTCCTGCGCACAACTCTATCCATAGCCCACGCCTCGCAACCATACAACATTGTTGGAACCACTATTCCTTCAAACATACCCATTTTTGCTTTCCGAGATAATGTTCTCGACTTCCACACATTCTTCAAGGCCCCAAGAATTTTCGCCCCCTCCCCCACCCTATGATCCACTTCCGCTTCCATGGTTCCATCCGCTGCCAGATCCACTCCCAGATATCTAAAACACTTCACTTCCTCCAGTTTTTCTCCATTCAAACTCACCTCCCAATTGACTTGACCCTCAACCCTACTGTACCTAATAACCTTGCTCTTATTCACATTTACTCTTAACTTTCTTCTTCCACACACTTTACCAAACTCAGTCACCAGCTTCTGCAGTTTCTCACATGAATCAGCCACCAGCGCTGTATCATCAGTGAACAACAACTGACTCACTTCCCAAGCTCTCTCATCCCCAGCAGACTTCATACTTGCCCCTCTTACCAAAACTCTTGCATTTACCTCCCTAACAACCCCATCCATAAACAAATTAAACAACCATGGAGACATCACACACCCCTGCCGCAAACCTACATTCACTGAGAACCAATCACTTTCCTCTCTTCCTCCACGTACACATGCCTTACATCCTCGATAAAAACTTTTCACTGCTTCTAACAACTTGCCTCCCACACCATATATTCTTAATACCTTCCACAGAGCATCTCTATCAACTCTATCATATGCCTTCTCCAGATCCATAAATGCTACATACAAATCCATTTGCTTTTCTAAGTATTTCTCACATACATTCTTCAAAGCAAACACCTGATCCACACATCCTCTACCACTTCTGAAACCACACTGCTCTTCCCCAATCCGATGCTCTGTACATGCCTTCACCCTCTCAATCAATACCCTCCCATATAATTTGCCAGGAATACTCAACAAACTTATACCTCTGTAATTTGAGCACTCACTCTTATCCCCTTTGCCTTTGTACAATGGCACTATGCACGCATTCCGCCAATCCTCAGGCACCTCACCATGAGTCATACATACATTAAATAACCTTACCAACCAGTCAACAATACAGTCACCCCCTTTTTTAATAAATTCCACTGCAATACCATCCAAACCTGCTGCCTTGCCGGCTTTCATCTTCCGCAAAGCTTTCACTACCTCTTCTCTGTTTACAAAATCATTTTCCCTAACCTTCTCACTTTGCACACCACCTCGACCAAAACACCCTATATCTGCCACTCTATCATCAAACACATTCAACAAACCTTCAAAATACTCACTCCATCTCCTTCTCACATCACCACTACTTGTTATCACCTCCCCATTTGCGCCCTTTACTGAAGTTCCCATTTCCTCCCTTGTCTTACGCACTTTATTTACCTCCTTCCAGAACATCTTTTTATTCTCCCTAAAATTTAATGATACTCTCTCACCCCAACTCTCATATGCCCTTTTTTTCACCTCTTGCACCTTTCTCTTGACCTCCTGTCTCTTTCTTTTATACATCTCCCACTCAATTGCATTTTTTCCCTGCAAAAATCGTCCAAATGCCTCTCTCTTCTCTTTCACTAATACTCTTACTTCTTCATCCCACCACTCACTACCCTTTCTAATCAACCCACCTCCCACTCTTCTCATGCCACAAGCATCTTTCGCGCAATTCATCACTGATTCCCTAAATACATCCCATTCCTCCCCCACTCCCCTTGCTTCCATTGTTCTCACCTTTTTCCATTCTGTACTCAGTCTCTCCTGGTACTTCCTCACACAGGTCTCCTTCTCAAGCTCACTTACTCTCACCACCCTCTTCACCCCAACATTCACTCTTCTTTTCTGAAAACCCATACAAATCTTCACCTTAGCCTCAACAAGATAATGATCAGACATCCCTCCAGTTGCACCTCTCAGCACATTAACATCCAAAAGTCTCTCTTTCGCACGCCTGTCAATTAACACGTAATCCAATAACGCTCTCTGGCCATCTCTCCTACTTACATAAGTATACTTATGTATATCTCGCTTTTTAAACCAGGTATTCCCAATCATCAGTCCTTTTTCAGCACATAAATCTACAAGCTCTTCACCATTTCCATTTACAATACTGAACACCCCATGTATACCAATTATTCCCTCAACTGCCACATTACTCACCTTTGCATTCAAATCACCCATCACTATAACCCGGTCTCGTGCATCAAAACCACTAACACACTCATTCAGCTGCTCCCAAAACACTTGCCTCTCTTGATCTTTCTTCTCATGCCCAGGTGCATATGCACCAATAATCACCCACCTCTCTCCATCAACTTTCAGTTTTACCCATATTAATCGAGAATTTACTTTCTTACACTCTATCACATACTCCCACAACTCCTGTTTCAGGAGTATTGCTACTCCTTCCCTTGCTCTTGTCCTCTCACTAACCCCTGACTTTACTCCCCAGACATTCCCAAACCACTCTTCCCCTTTACCCTTGAGCTTCGTTTCACTCAGAGCCAAAACATCCAGGTTCATTTCCTCAAACATACTACCTATCTCTCCTTTTTTTACATCTTGGTTACATACACACACATTTAGGCACCCCACTCTGAGCCTTCGAGGAGGATGAGCACTCCCCGCGTGACTCCTTCTTCTGTTTCCCATTTTAGAAAGTTAATACAAGGAGGGGAGGATATATATATATATATATATATATATATATATATATATATATATATATATATATATATATATATATATATATACGTACGTCTTGACGTACACACAACAATAAAGCTATCGCACAGAGGGGGTCTGAAGACGTCTGTAATGATCACTGACCTACCTGTTGTACCATGCCGGTAGGGTTGGTATACGTGCCTGGAAGCCACAGGTTTCCAGAGTCCTATGCTAAACCCATGTAAGTTACGTGCCACAAGAGCCGCATTATATAATCAACAATAAAATTACATCATACAAGGCAGTACGAACCCCTACTTTTGAATTGGTGTGTGCAATATAGCTGTGACACACACACAGCTATATGCGGCAACCCCCGCATGTGGTAGCTGTAGCATACCTCAATGTGATGCGAGGTAAACACAATAGCTTCATATTGTATAGATGTAATTTGGGAAGAATATGTTTTACTATTGATATTGTATTATTTTATAGCACATCTGGGTTCGTGGCAGTCCATAAAGGTTATTTTACACCGCCATTTCCTGCCTGGCCAGTTGACCGGTCCTAGATACGTTGAGATACTGGAGGAGGTCCTGCTACCTTCAGTGGGAGGATGCCGTTTCCAGAGCCGGAGCCATTTTACCTCGTCCAAGATAACAGCCCAGTTCACACATCCAGGGTTGTAAAGGCGTGGTATGCTTGCCATCCACGTATAACAGTGTTGCCACATCCTGCAAAATCGCCTGATCTCAACCCGATAGAGCACGTTTGGGCGGCCATGCAGAAAGGCATGCCTTACCGACAACATCGATGTCGTGCTACAGTCGTAAATGATGCTTTACAAGCATGGGAACATCTACGAAGCCCTTCTGGTAGGAACTTAACGCAGACGTTAGTGGCATCCATTCCTCGAAGTCTCAATGAAGTGTTGGCAACGGGAGGAGGTTACACCAAGTATTGAAATAATAAAACTTACAGTCGAAGATTACTTTCTTAACCTCCAACAACATGTCTATGGTCATGTTAAATAGAAATCTGATTTTCACTGTTAAAGGGGAGTTAACTAATGCAGATCCATGAAAAGAGTCATTACTTTTCATGTAGGTTTACTAAATACTATGATGTGGTGCCAGGTTTGTGACATCCTGTTATCAGTCACACAGGTGATACTACATATTACGTGAGGTTGCTGATTAATCTAAACCAGCAGACAGATAAATGACCGCCGGTATGAAGTAGGGTGTCGTAGTTACCATGTAGTATATCATTTTACACCACGAATTTGACACTTTGCAAGAGATAATGATTACTGCAATATGCATTACTGTGCAGAATATTACATTCACATGCGCAATCTACGTATCCCATCTACTGTACTACATACGGAAGGATATATCGTTGCCATTAGATAGGGGAGTACACCCACAGGCAAGGACATCAGGGCTACCACCATGTCACAGGAAAATGTTATTTGTTTCGTACAAAAAACGCGCGATAGTTTTTTTTGCTGTGTGTACCTCAACGTGATCCAGTAGACAAGCTACCGCTCCCTGGCCATCAGACCTTTCCCTACCTCAACTCGATCCAGTAGACGAGCTGCCACACCCTGGCCAGCCTACCCTTGCCTACCTCAACGCGATCCAGTAGACGAGCCGCCACTCACTGGCCAGCCGACCATAGCCTACCTCAACGCGATCCAGTAGACGAGATGCCAATCACTGGCCAGCCGACTCTAGCCTACCTCAATATAATCCAGTAGACGAGCTGCCACTCCCTGGCAAGCCGACCTTAGCCTACCTCACCGCGATTCAGTAGACAAGCTGCCTCTCCCTGGCCAGCCGACCCTTGCCTACCTCAACGGGATCCAGTAGACGAGCTGCCACTCCCTGGCCAGCCGACCCTAGCCTACCTCACCGCGATTCAGTAGACAAACTGCCGCTCCCTGGCCAGCCGACCTTAGTCTACCTCACCGCGATCCAGTAGACAAGCTATCGCTCCCTGGCCAGCCGACCTTAGCTTACCTCACCGAGATCCAGTAGACAAGCTGCCGCTCCCTGGCCAGCCGACCCTAGCCTACCTCACCGGGATCCAGTTGACAAGCTGCTGCTCCCTGGCCAGCCGACCTTTTCCTACCTCAACGCGATCTAGTAGACAAGCTGCCGCTCCCTGGCCAGCCGACCCTAGCCTACCTCAACGCGATCCAGTGGACGAGCTGCCATTCCCTGGGCAGCCGACCCTACGCTACCTCAACGCAATCCAGTAGACAAGCTACCTCTCCCTGGCCAGCAGACCTTTGCCTACCTCAACTCGATCCAGTAGAGTTGCCACACCCTGGCCAGCCGACCCTAGCCTACCTCAACACGATCCAGTAGACGAGCTGCCAATACAAGGCCAGCCGACCCTTGCCTACCTCAGCGCGATCCAGTAGACGAGCTACCACTCCCTGGCCAGCCGACCCTAGCCTACCTCACCGCGATCCAGTAGACGAAGTGCCACTCCATGGCCAGCAGACCCTTGCCTACCTCACCGCGATCCAGAAGACAAGCTGCCGCTCCCTGGCCAGCCGACCTTAGCCTACCTCACCGAGATCCAGTAGACAAGCTGTCGCTCCCTGGCCAGCCGACACTTGCCTACCTCAACGCGATCCAGCAGACGAGCTCCACTCCCTGGCCAGCCGACAAGCTGCCGCTCCCTGGCCAGCCGACCCTAGGCTTCCTCACCGCGATCCAGTAGACAAGCTGTCGCTCCCTGGCCATCCGACCCTCGCCTACCTCACCGCGATCCATTAGACAAGCTGCCGCTTACTGGCCAACCGACCCTAGCCTACCTCAACGCGATCCAGTAGACGAGCTGCCATACCCCGGCCAGCCGACCCTAGCCTACCTCAAAGCAATCCAGTAGACAAGCTGCCGCTCTTTGGCCAACCTACCCTTGCCTACCTCAACGCGATCCAGTAGACGAGCCGCCACTCACTGGCCAGCCGACCATAGCCTACCTCAACGCGATCCAGTAGACGAGATGCCAATCACTGGCCAGCCGACTCTAGCCTACCTCAATATAATCCAGTAGACGAGCTGCCACTCCCTGGCAAGCCGACCTTAGCCTACCTCACCGCGATTCAGTAGACAAGCTGCCTCTCCCTGGCCAGCCGACCCTTGCCTACCTCAACGGGATCCAGTAGACGAGCTGCCACTCCCTGGCCAGCCGACCCTAGCCTACCTCACCGCGATTCAGTAGACAAACTGCCGCTCCCTGGCCAGCCGACCTTAGTCTACCTCACCGCGATCCAGTAGACAAGCTATCGCTCCCTGGCCAGCCGACCTTAGCTTACCTCACCGAGATCCAGTAGACAAGCTGCCGCTCCCTGGACAGCCGACCCTAGCCTACCTCACCGGGATCCAGTTGACAAGCTGCTGCTCCCTGGCCAGCCGACCTTTTCCTACCTCAACGCGATCTAGTAGACAAGCTGCCGCTCCCTGGCCAGCCGACCCTAGCCTACCTCAACGCGATCCAGTGGACGAGCTGCCATTCCCTGGGCAGCCGACCCTACGCTACCTCAACGCAATCCAGTAGACAAGCTACCTCTCCCTGGCCAGCAGACCTTTGCCTACCTCAACTCGATCCAGTAGAGTTGCCACACCCTGGCCAGCCGACCCTAGCCTACCTCAACACGATCCAGTAGACGAGCTGCCAATACAAGGCCAGCCGACCCTTGCCTACCTCAGCGCGATCCAGTAGACGAGCTACCACTCCCTGGCCAGCCGACCCTAGCCTACCTCACCGCGATCCAGTAGACGAAGTGCCACTCCATGGCCAGCAGACCCTTGCCTACCTCACCGCGATCCAGAAGACAAGCTGCCGCTCCCTGGCCAGCCGACCTTAGCCTACCTCACCGAGATCCAGTAGACAAGCTGTCGCT
>NC_092296.1:9649082-9729779 GCF_036320965.1 Panulirus ornatus
CTCCTGGCCAGCCGACCCTTGCCTACCTCACCGATCCAGTACGACCTAGCCTACCTCACTCGCGATCCAGTAGACAAGCTGTCGCTCCCTGGCCAGCCAACCCTAGCCTACCTCACCGAGATCCAGTAGACAAGCTGCCGCTCCCTGGCCAGCCGACCCTTGCCTACCTCAACCGATCCAGTAGACGACTGCAATCCTGCACAGCCGACACTGCCGCTCCTGGCCAGCCGACCCTAGCCTACCTCACCGCGATCCAGTAGACAAGCTGCCGCTCCCTGGCCAGCCGACCCTTGCCTACCTCACAGCGATACAGTAGACGAGCTGCCACTCACTGGCCAGCCGACCATAGCCTACCTCAATATAATCCAGTAGACGAGCTGCCACTCCCTGGCCAGCCGACCCATAGCCTACCTCACCGGATCAGTAGACAAGCTGCCGCTCCCTGGCCAGCCGACCCTAGCCTTCCTCAAAGCGATCCAGTAGACGAGCTGGCCAGTCCCTGGCCAGCCGACCCTAGCCTACCTCACCGAGATCCAGTAGACGAGCTGCCAGTCCCTGGCCAGCCGACCCTAGCCTACCTATACGCAATCCAGTAGACAAGCTGCTGCTCCCTGGCTAGCCGACCCTAGCCTATCTCAATGCGATCCAGTAGACTAGCTGCCACTCCCCGGCCAGCCGACGCTAGCCTACTTCACCATAACTCAGTAAAGTAGCCACAACTCTCATCGCCCATTTCTGGGCCACCTCACCGTGATCCAATATACTAGCCACCGCTTCGCGGGTGAGCGAAGCTACCCTACATCACCATGATCCAGTACAGAAGCCACCACTCACCCACTTATTCTAGCCTACCTCACTGTGACCGAGTGCAGTAGCTCCCGCAAAGCCGACCACAGCCTATGAAAATCTTACCTAACATCCCCAGAAGTACATGATCATAATGGAAATGTACCGTTATTTTTGTGGTCTACTGCTATGGTAACGCATGAAGTGGCCACGTATAAGGGATATTTGGCAGTGGGGCGAACTCTTACAGCAGATTTCTAATTTCTTTACCTGGAAACATGAAGCTTCAAAAGGACCCGGTGGTCTGTTACTGTTTGTATGTTGGACATCCAAAAGAAAAAAAAAAAATTCAAATGAGCTAAACCGCCAATTTCCCAAAACAATGTTAACTGTAATAATGTGAATGGCGGGTTACACATTCCGGGATGAATAATCATAAGCTGTCATATGAGCGAATAGTAATATACTTCGAAGTGTCTGTCTACAGAGTTCATAGGTTTTCTACATTTTCTAGCTGTGCTAATTATACTAAGTACACGTAACTCTAGTTCACCACTCACTCTACATTGGTTACAACCATTAATCTCCAAATGTTACTCATACCTGGCTAGAAATAAGACCTGTGTTTATGCAAACATCATTCAACTCCGAGCCGGGAGCACGAAGCCAGCTGGCAGCTACCGAGCCGGCGACCTGACACCCGTGGCCACATATCCTCACCTTTCCACCACCACAAGACTTGTGTCAACAAATTGGGTTTTACCCCGAGTATCTCAGTGACCAGTACCTTACCTCTTCTCTAGTCTCCTGAAGTCTCCTCCACCACTACACTTCCCGGAACCCTCAACGCGATATTTTCACTCACCACAACAACCCAGGAAATGAACGTATGAACCAGAAACATAGTAATCTTCGGTTTCGGAATGACCGCGCTCCTCCGCCATCTCGAAGCAGAAGCGGGGCTTTATTGTATGGCAAGGCGTTGTCTCAATCCAATGAAATGACTTGCATGGCATTTTATCGTTTTGTAACATTCATTTTTGACTATACACTTACTAATATTCCATGTACTCGTGCTACATGCGTGTGTTACTAAAAGTTTATGTAGGAAAATTTCTTTTGCTCTATAATAAAGTATATATTTTGAATGTCAGTCCGTCCAAGTCAGAGTCAATGTAACAATTCGGATTCAGACGTCGTCCACGTTTATAATATATTCCGACTCTTCTGACGTCAGTCAATTTCTAAACAATGTTTTACTTGTTTGTTTTTTACGGTAAACCACGACTGAGACAAAATGTGATCTTAAGAATAAATTTTGTCCTCGACGATGGAAATATATTTTTATCGCGATTATAGATAGTACATCTCCGGGGACGGCCATAGCCAGGACTACCAACCTATATCACCATTTACCACACTCACCATAGAAAATGGAATTTCCCCGATGGTTTCCAATGACCCCATATGTATTTATAGTACTTCCCTAACGTGTAATAATAAGTGGACACAGAATCAACAGAAGTGTGTCAACAGACCAGACTAAAACATGAGCAATATGCTCGTCCTGCTTTTAATGTGGTATTTCCCAAAACAACCTTTGTCGACGGGAATTTCCAAGACACGTATGCGAACTGTTGTGGTCGATTTATTTTTCATACGATGTCCGAGGCAGCAGGGGCACCTGAATGTCCTAATCAAGGCATATTGTTAACGAGTATATATATATATGTACGTACGTCTTGACGTACGACAGTGCACTACGACGGCTTGTTCTCTGAGAAACGTAAGGTATTCCCTTCCTGTTAAACAAGAAGGACTGTACAATCAGAGCCGCTTTTTCCAATGATGTCTCACCAGCTGACATACGTCAGCATCTCACAGCCTGGCGCGTGTTGGTCCGTTTCCTGCTGACACAGGACGTCAGCGCACTCCAAGACTGACAATGAAGCCCGACACATGCCGGCGATTCACTCCCTGACAGTAGGGTGTCAGCCACCACCACCCCCAGCAGTGGCTCTCTCCTTGGGAGACTACGGCAACTCGCTCCCTAACACAACCTAACGACTAATACCTTAAGCTCATATCACTCCCTAAAAGCTAAACATAATCGCCAGTCATGTGCCAAAAACATATTATTCCCAAAGTGAAGCCTATTTTGATGACCTGTGGAGCTCGATAGAACTGCCAAATATCGTTTGGCATTGTTCAGCATAAACTCAGTAAGGCTTTACTTTGATTACCTGTGATGCCCTCAACAGCAAAATGAAATTTTCTGGCGAAGCCAGAGTAAAGTCACCAACGTGCAGCTTTTCTTTGATGACCCATGTAGCACGCACATGTGTTAGCCAGAGGAAATTTCCTCAAGTAAAACTTTAATTCGACGACTCACATATGTGTCCCACAAAACCTATATAAAACAGTCTACCGTTAGCCTAAATAAAAGACTGAATGTAAAGCTTTACTTTGACGACCCATAAACCATGCAAGTGGAAAATAGTCGTCTGGCATTATCTATAACAAATGTCCTAAAGGGACGCTTTAGTTTCGCGTCGTTGGTTCATTCCTCGACAATCTACTTCGACTAATTCGTTTATACATACATTGCGGCTTCCTGCCTTACACACTATAAATGTGAAAAGAAAGCGTTACTCACTCTCGACAGGCGTCGGTGGCTCAGTTTGTGATACATGTCGGTAGCTTACTTCAACATACGTTACTTCGACGAACTCAAAAACTTTGCTCACTCTCCAACAGTCATCGATGAGCTTCGTCTCTTACACACGTGTGTCGGTAGCTCACTTCATGGCAAACCAAATTCGATTCTCTCTCTCTGACACGCAACGGTATGGCTTCTTACCTGACACACTAAAAACACTGCTCACTCCCTGATAGACGTCGGTGGCATCGTCTCTGATACACATCGGTAGCTCACTCCCAGATACACTTCATGGCCTAACTCCGTTACGATTACTTCCTTCCTGACACACACGCTTCAGAGGCAAAAACACGTCGGTGGTTTTGTCTGTAACATACGTGGGTAGTTCACACCATGACACAATACATGACTAACTCCCTGATGCAGAAGGCTGGCTTCCTACCTCACACTACTACAGTGGCGACAAAACAAAACCGCTGCTCACTTCCTAACAAACTCCCGTGGCAAAGAATGGCTGCTCACACTGACAGATTCTCTGGCTCTTTCTCTAGCACATGTTGGCACCTCACTCTAGGACACACTGTTCCCACTAACTCCCTGGCACACAAGGGCGGCTTCCTATCTGACGGTGGAGAAACGCTACTCACTCCCTGACAGAAGTCAGTGGCTTCGATTCGACCACACGTCGTGGGCTCATGCCCCGATGTACGATAGTTTACCGCGGCGGTCTGTTGTTCTCTGGCACACGACGAGAGGTTCTCTCCCTCCTCCCCTCAACAATGACAAACAACAACGCCCGACTCGTCCTCTAAAATCAAAGCCGTTCAATTTCAAACGACGATCTCACCAACTGACATGCGTCTGCACCTCATATCCTGGCGCATTGGCACGTCCCATCCTGATACACGGCGGCGGATCACTCCAAGACAGACGAAGACGCATGACACATAACGAGCGAGTCATTCGCTAACACGCAACAGTCTTACTGCCACGCACCGGGTTTAATGTCTCTCTCTCTCTCCCTCCCTAGGGTGCTACGGCAACTCACTCTCCGACACAGAATCATTGTCTCCCGGCTAACAATACCATGAAAGCATAGCGCTCCTAGAGGAACCAAATGCTCCCAATCGTGACATAAGTCACAGGGAGGGTCCCAGTCTGCCACATACCGTCATGTCAATCATTTATGTCGGTGGTTCACGCCTCGACTCGACGAAGGTTTACCCCCCTATGAAACTTACACGTGAAGGAGGTACCACCCTCCTTGACTCGACGAAGGTTTACCCCCTATCAAACTTACACGTGAAGGAGGTACCACCCTCCTTGACTCGACGAAGGTTTACCCCTAATCAAACTCACACGTGAAGGAGGTACCACTCTCCTTGACTCGATGAAGATTTACCCCCTATCAAACTTACAAGTGAAGGAGGTACCAACCTCCTTGACTCGACGAAGGTTTACCCCACTATCAAACTTACACGTGAAGGAGCTACCACCTTCCTTGACTCGATGAAGGTTTACCCCACTATCAAACTTACACGTGAAAGGAGGTACCATCCTCCTTGAGGCAAGACACTTGAGTGCTCTCATGACGGCTTCCTCCCTCCCTCTTGCGAGGTCAGCGGGCGACTGAGGGTGACGTGGTCCTCTACTAAGGGCGAGGTGGTCCTCGACTGAGGGTGACGTGGTCCTCGACAGTGGTCGGAAGATCATATCCAACCCGTTGTTTGACTGGAAGTCTGGAAATGAACTGTGTCTTAATTTCCATTTCAGCTTGAATACATTAAGGCATATTTTTCTATTAAGCTGAATTACGAAATGTTGTATATAACATCTACCAGTGTGCAAGATAGATGTAAAGTCATGGGTACATTATAGGCTAATCTATTATCAACCATCTTTAAATATATGCTAAAAATAGGTGACAACTGCGAGGACAAAAACCTCTCACTAGCATTGTTATCCTTACAATTCTTAATCTGTGAAACGTTAGGGTAAACAAGATGCAACTGTATGTCATCATTTACCAGTAAAAGGAGCTTCAAAAGCTGGTCTCTTATTGTTTGTATACTGCAAATACAAAAGGTAGGTAGTCATTATTCGCATGTTGAGCTAAACTGCTAATTAAGGCAAACAACCATATAACTGTAATAACCTATTTGGAGGGGTCAGACGTTCCAAAAGACTGTGAGCAATTAAAAGCTGTTGCCTGAACGAATCGTAACATAAACCAAAGTTCCAGACGAATTACTTTAATCTACATCTTTCTTGCAGCAGGAACTACAGAGTTGTCCACACTTCCACCATGTTCACCTATAGTTGACCAGTCATTCACCAGTGGTTACAGCCAATGGTCTCCCATGACTCATTAACCTGGCTATAAGTAAAACACTCTTTTTTATGAAGCAATCAACTCCAAGCGGAGACCACGAAGCCGGCAGACTACGTATGTTGTTTGTTGGCATTTACGGCCATCGACCTATGAGGAAGGTCATTAGGACCTGTAATCCTATTTAGTATGTGATTTGTCACACCTAAATACCTATCTTAATAGAAAAATAGAAAAAGATAGAGAAATAATAATCATATGATAGATAAATTGTAATGCTAACGTGGCGGCAAACACAGCCCAGTCGGAACAGCAGCCACTGTTGCAGTTTTCCCAAGAGTGCGAAGAGATAGGACAGACGAAAGATAGTCCTCCACCACGTCATGCACATAGATGATGATAATTCATTCGGAGGACCGCCAGCTCAACCCCATGGCGCAGCTGCCCCGGAAAATAACCACCACGTCCCCTCAAGGCCGACCGTTTAATGTGTCGACATGTCCACCTACCATGCCCAAGTAGGAGGAGCCTTACACCAAAGCCAAACCCTCCACAGAGAACCACCAACGAACCACCTTACATCATCTGGATCAATTCTGTTTCTCTGAGAAAGACCATCAATTTGTCAATATTACTCGAGTTGCCCCAGAGTACACTGACAATGTTAAATCAGATGTTTTTCTTGTAATAATCTAGTAAGCATATCTGGCGATGACGAGGATAAATCAATTGCCGAGATATTGCCAGTCCGTTCATCTACACGAGTTCCACTATCATCGTTCAGAAGAGTGAGGGTGGCATTGATTACATAATCGACCATTTGTTCCTCCCTGGCGTCTGCCCGGATACTTCCCCACTGATAATGATGAACATTGAAGTCTCCTGAAACTACTTTACGGTTAGGTATTGATTAACACGCCAATTTGACTCATCATTATCAAGTGCATTTGAACTGCAGCAATATATCCAACATATGGCCAGGTATGTATCACTAAATTTTATTCTACATGCGTTAACGTCTAGATTAGGTTTTAAAGTCACTCGTGTGTGAGGCAAATTCTGGTGTACATAGATAGCTACCCCACGATTCTCGTCTCTTCTATACGAGTGTTAGCTATCTACAACGGAACAGTCTTCGACTGTGCCGTTTAGAAGTGTCTCTTGTAAACAGATCACGGTAGGCCTATACAGTGCAAGCAAAATTTGTAGTTGTGCTTGCTTTTGCCTAAGGCCTATACACTACAATTCCAATGAATTATGTTGAACGTGTTGGTTTAAGAGTTATTTAACCGACCAGGTTTCTCAGCCCGTTTATGTCGAGACTTGGGCGAGTCCCAAGGCGACCATACATGGTCCCTGGATGTGGATTGTCTGGCATCCACCAAGTTTATGTCCTCCAACGAAGAAGACATGTGAACCAGAGGCCTCCCAGTTGGAGGTACCGGAACAATGACGACACGCAGTTTGTATTCCAAGTTTAATCATGGTTTGAATATGAGTTAGAGTTGTTCTTTTTCCTTCATGTAGGACGGAATGAGGATGTGGTATTGGTATAGGATTTGTTCTGGACTGTGGTTGGAGGATTAGGTGTAGGTGTAGAGTTGAATGGAGCTGGATATTTGGAACTGACGATCGGGGTGTCACAAGGATTGTGTCGAGATTGTTCGCATAACCGGATTACATTTCAAAGCCGACGCGTAGGATTCATTAAGTTTAGAGGTTTCACGAGACTCCTTAACCCTCCTCCTACCCTCACCATAAGAGATGTTATTTTGTGTCTTGACTGCACAGACGGCCTTCTCAAACTGGAACCGAGGACAGGCCCGGTCCCACCTTGGGTGGCTGCCATCGCAGTTAACACACAACATCCTATTAGCCATACAATCCTCAGCGGTATGACCCTCCTTACCACACTTCCCCCCCACATTTGGCAGAAAGAGTGCAACGCTTTAAGGAGCGGCCAAATTCCTGGCATTTAAAGCAACGTAAGGGATTCGGAATGTCGGGAAGAACTTGACATCGCATGTAACCAATAGAGATATTTTCCGGTAGCCGAGCTTTCCCGCAGGTTAGGTTAATCAGGGGAGTTCTACGCCGTTGGCCATTGATAACTTTGGTGATGAGCCAGGCAGCGATAACGTCCTCGTTTGCTAGTTCCTTCACAATGTCGTCCTCTGACATATCCATGACATCAGTTCAGTAGATGACTCCCCTGCATGAATTCATGGCAATGGGTATCGAGACCACGTCATGAATATGGAACTTCGTCAACTTAAGTAGCTCCGCTACCTGTTTCGTCGACTTATCAAATCACCACTAACCAGTTTCCTGATCGTTTCAACATGTCCAAACCTACCATCAATGACGTTTCTGATTAGGAAGAGACTGAGGGAAGCAAGAGTCGTTGCTCTGGTCGTATGGGCCAACACAAAATCAGCGTTTCTTCTTTTTTATGGATGCGTCCGTTACCACTACCCCCTACGGGGGCAGTGGATGGCTTACCTATGTCCATCCTAAAGGGGCCTAACCTCAAAATCTGGAATGCCAAACCATCCCAGATAGTGGGAAAAAAAACTATCCCGAAAAAAGAAAGATCGGGCAATTGTTTCATGCAGAAAAGTTTCAAGGCGGAGCCGGTCGCACAAAGGCCAAGCGGAGTTCTCTTAAGGACAACCTTCAATGAAAGATCGATTTTGCATAGAACAACCTTATAAAAGATATTGATGAACAATAACTTTCAAAAAACCTTCAAACCTAAGCAAGGGTAGCGACAACACAGGGAGGAATAGCTACAACCTAGCTCTGAAAGACCGGCAACAGCTCCGTACAGGTCAGTAGCTGGTACGAGACTGTGGTCGGAACAGCTACGACTGCACATTGCCCTGCGCAATGTCACTGCGCATGTAGTTATGGCTACCACCGCTCGGGATCAGTGGTGGCTTGCCTGACTGGCGTAACTATGTATGTTTATCCTGATCCCAGCCCTGAGCATACGGACAAATAGCAAAATATTGCATTAATTTTTAAAAATCACTTTCTTTATAAACACTGCACCGAGTGAAAAACACCTCTATAAAGACTAGAGTTAAAACACGAACGTACAAGGCTACCGGAAGCAGCACTTCACATATAATTAACACTAGTAAACATACATCAAATTTAGATATATGTAAATAATCCGAAGAAAGCATTGAAGGGTAACTGAAGACAGAAAGGCTGAAAGTAGAGAGTTGATCATGGCATTCTAAACGAACCCAAAATGGCATCCTAGCTACGAGCTGTGTAATCCTTCCTACGTATTGATACGCGGAATAAAAGCTCATGGAAGCCCCACTTGTCAAGGAAAAATGCACAGAAACATTGCCATAGTGGTAAGCAAAGTCTGACTTACCGAAAAGACGAGTAGACGCTACGACATCAGGCAACACAGACTTTAAATACAGAGCGTAAGAACACGTCCGTCTTGGGAGACGATACAAATAAGACTGCAAATGGCGGCCGAGCTCAGCGATAAACACATACAAAGAAGCGCAACTTAAAGACTTTGACATACTGATTTTTGTGATGCTGGCAGTAACGCCATCTGGAGGTCGATTAAGAACTATTAGAAAACGGGAAATATGCACCTTAACTACCAAAGAAAACGGGAAACCTAAAGGTAATTGTAAGCTACTCAAATCTGCCATAATTTCTGCAAAGAATAAAGTCCTTTGTTCTACTTATATGTGGTATAAATTTTATGTTTTGCTTTAGCAATGGGGAAAACTTAATATAAACTTGACGTTTTGTTAAATGACACAGAATTTTCTTCATAGCTCAAGAACATACTTTTCTTTTTTCGTTTTCCTTTCTTGAATTTGTACTGGTGATTTATTGTAATTTAGATTTCCCTAATACTCTTACATTTCACCTCATTCTTAAATATTGTGATAAAAGGAAACAATTGATCGTGTGATATTCATTTAGTGCAAAGCAGTATTGATTAGTATATATCAGAACACATTTTGTTCTCACCTTATGATAGACTGTATGTACATGCATATTTTGAATTGCTGAAAACGAATGGAAAACTTCTTGTATGAGAAATACATACTGTTTATATAATAAGAGATGTAGTAAAGTATTTAGTCATCTTTGTATATTTCCTATAAAATATTCTTTTGTATCTCTGAAAAATGTTCAAGATTCTGTATTTCTTTTCTGTTATTACCCTTATTCCACTGAGAATTTCTATGCTTCTCACTGTTGGGAGCACATAGATATATCATTGTATCTACATTTTTTCTCAGCAAAATTTCATAAACATTGGCACACAGTATCCCTCTTATAATCACTGTTTCAACATTATACCGAAATATTTGCTTCCAATTCTTTCGTATAACTTTTTAGTTTTTGGTACGGTAAGAGCAATGCTTATCTATAGATATCTGTGGTACATGTATACAACTATACATAATGTCATTATCCTCTGTGGATGAAAGTAGAACTTATCTCTATACCATCAACTTCTACGATGGTCTAGTGACATTCATCCTCATTCATCATCCTAACCATTAAAATGTACCTCAGACATTTCAGTTAGAGAGGGTGTAATATCTATCAAGCTGAAGGTAGGAGAAGGCTACAAGTGGTTAATGCAAACCACTGAACCAAGTGCTGCTGTTGTACGGTTTAGTATCTGAGCAGCAAGGTGTATACTTAACTGAACACTACTGATATTATGGAAATAGGTTACAATTATGCCACACGATTTCCCCATTATGATATTCACTTGGATACTCCTATCACTATGGATTTGTCCTTTTCGTAAGCAGGACATGGATACACTCCATCATTCGTCAGCAGTAAAATTGGCCGATACCCAAATCATTGATTTCTTTCTCTTTACTGATGATTCTTCGATCGTGTCACACTAGTGCGTTGCTATGTGGTGGTGGAAGGGTTTGCCTTTAATACAGCTTAAAAACAATAGACATAAAATCAAACAAAAGATCAAATATCTTACTTTAATCGTTATCACTCGATCATAAATTAATACAGCTGGAGAGAAAAACAAAAATGTTGGTGGCTGCCATTTAATTCACAACTGGGCAAGAACAACCATCCATAACGTGAATAAATCACATACACATATTTCCTCTACATTTCGTATAAGTACACATTGTCCTCTGCTTATTATTGACACTAATGTATACTAAACAATAACAAACTTATCAATTTCTAGAGACAAATAAAACCCAACTTTTAGGTACAATTCAATACCCTGTCCAGCCTGCAGAGTTCCCGAAGGGCGTGGACGTGGTTCAGTAGTTGATGGCTACACTTCTCGTCTCCTGGTGGCCAAGTGTACGCCATTTCTGCCCAAATATGTTCAATGACAATCAGGTCCACCCATTTGCTGGCCTAGTCCAGAAGCTGTAGGGTGTCTTGTTCCTAGGGACCAGCGTTCAACAACACGAGCAGTGTGGACGGGGAACCTGTCGCTAATAGAAATGACATGCCCGGCAGGGAGAGGTAAACCCCTCGCCCGAAGAGACGGCAAGAAACGTTCCTTCAGCAGTCACTGCTACAGTCGTTGCAGTAAAGCGACCTCCAATGTGGAAAACGTCGCCCAGGCCATGTAATATCACTTTCCTCCAGATGCAGTAGGTAAAGTGACATGTACGGGCCTCCTCGCTCATGTTGGCTCGGTCATTTGTGCCTGTGGAACATTGTATGATTTTAACGTTTATTGTACTGGTTCGGCAGGATTTATATCATTTGTGTTGTATAAACAGTATATCATTAACATTTGGGAATCCGCATGAATTTTTTATTACCATAAATACGACGTTCTAAATATTTGAACAGCAACAAATCATTAACTTCCTGCCTGGTACAGTTCCTCCTCCAGCAGTGAACCTTGCCATGAGAGTTGGAGACACATACATCACCTCCGTGAACACTGCTTCAGACCAGAATCTGAGTTTCGCTCGGGATGTGTGCTGTTCCCTCAGGCGTTCATTCTTCGCTGGAGTTCTGTGGTGTATTCCTTTGTCGTGCAATATTCGCCTGTCGCTCAACGGGGAGACGTCTCATGCCCATCACGTTCGCTGGAGGGAGGTCACCTTTGCAGCTCCTGTTCTCTCTGTCAAACAATAAAACACAACCATGTTCACAGGGAATGGATACAATCAGTTGCCTAAATTGAACATTTCAATTTGATTATCAAGTTTAGATAGTTATAAGCCAAATTTCACAACTTTTACATAATCTACATAATATCTTTAGTATGAAATTGTGGTTACAGTAATGATGATAATATTTCCATTTATATTGCCTACTTCATTGTTATCAAGGTTTAGCCATACTCAAATATAGTCACCCGAAGTATTTGGCTGCTAATAAACTCTGATGCAGGGACCTCATTCTCTATGCAGCCTTCATTATTGCTGCCATTTCCCCCACTCCTTTTCACAGACACTCATAACTTCCATTAAGTTGTTAAGGTTACTGCTCTCCACCACCCGTATGGACAAAACATTATCAAGGAGAGTGATCATGCGACCTCTGAGCACCAACCTCTAGTCACTCCGGTTCACCTTAGCCTACCTCATCGCGCGATCCAGTAGACAAGCTGCCGCTCCCTGGCCAGCCGACCCTATCATACCTCAGTGCGATCCAGTAGACAAGGTGTCGCTCCCTGGCCAGCCGACCCTAGCCTACCTCAGTGATCCAGTAGACAAGCTGCCGCTCCCTGGCCAGCTGACCATAGCGTACACACAACAAAAAAACTATCGCGCAGAGGGGGTCTGAAGACGTCTGTAATGATCACTTACCTACCTGTTGTACCATGCCGGTAGGGTTGGTATACGTGCCTGGAAGCCACAGGTTTCCAGAGTCCTATGCTAGACCCATGTAAGTTACGTGCCACAAGAGCGGCATTATATCAATAACAATAAAATTACATCATACAAGGCAGTACGAACCCCTACTTTTGAATTGGTGTAATATAGCTGTGAGAGACACACAGCTATATGCGGCAACCCCCGTATGTGGTAGCTGCAGCATACCTCAATGTGATGCGAGGTAAACACAATAGCTTCATATTGTATAGGTGTAATTTGGGAAGAATATGTTTTACTATTGATATTGTATTAATCTATAGCACATTTGGGTTCGTGGCAGTCCATAAAGGTTATCTTACACCGCCATTTCGTGTCCATGTAGGAAATGTAATGAGACATGCTATAAATTTTTGAAACAATGAAACAGCGCCGGTATAGTTCACTGCGAGCCAATGTCGAAAGGCTGTTTTTGTGGTATATCTAATTTTACCATGGACACCTCACAAGCGACACGTGAAGCTATTCTACAGCTTCATAATGAGGGCTACAGCGACTCTGAAATTAGGAGACGTCTTGGTATTCACCGGTCAACCGTAGCACGATGGATTCGCCGACAGGCAGAGTTGGGCAACACAGACAACAGGCATCGGCGTGGGCGCGCACGTTGCACAAATCCGGAAGATGATCAGGTAATGATGTTGCATATATAGGTATACTGGACCACTTGATGTTATGTAAATAACCACATCACATGTTATATTTGCAATATGTCATCCTTTCCTTAGGCCATAGCAGCTGTCATTGCTGCTGCCCCCTTCAAGCCCGCTAGCAACATTCGGGATACTCTTGGTCTGCAGTGCATCCCTCAAACTGTCCGAAACAGACGTCACTCTGAGGGGCTACGTGGTCGCATACCAGCAACAAAACCTGTGTTAAGTGAGGCAAACATGGAGAGCAGGGTGGAGTATGCGTTGGAGTATGCGGACAAGCCACATCAGTTTTGGGAGAACGTCATCTTTTGTGATGAAAAAACCTTTTTCAGCGATGGTCCCCCTACAAACAAACATGTTTGGCGGCATCTTAACACCAGGTTAGCTCTTTCTCTGTCTGTCTGTCTCTCTCTCTCTCTCAGAAACACACACACACACACACACACACACACACACACACAGGTTATGCTATATAACATATTTTCCATTTTATAATGACAATTTCTGGTGAGGCCAACATGACCAACCGTTCCGGAAGTGCTTTGAAACCAGGGAGCCACAGCCACCACAGTCGTTTGCTGCTTGAAACGTCCTGTTGTGCTGCAGTATTACATTTTAGTTATGCACAGTCATTATTTTTAAGTGAATAATAGTGATCATGATCACTTTATACGACATATGTAAATACTGTAGCAATAATCTCCATTTACGATGTGATATCATAAATAATTATTATATATTAAGTTAGTTAATATTTCTTAATTTACTTATCTTAATCTATATTGCAGCATCAGTTGCACTAATATGATTAAGACACACTGTCTTGTGTAATTTTATACATTTTATATAACCAGATACGAGACATAACATGTGGTGGGTAGCAGGAGGAGTGGGCGCGTCAGTGCAGGACTATTTGGTTGGATCCATGGTGCTGGTGTCGGTGAATTGGTGGATGTCGGGCCTGGCCAGTTGACCGGACCTAGATACGTTGAGATACTGGAGGAGGTCCTGCTACCTTCAGTGGGGGCTATGCCGTTTCCAGAGCCGGGGCCATTTTACCTCGTCCAAGATAACAGCCCAGTTCACACATCCAGGGTTGTAAAGGCGTGGTATGCTCGCCATCCACGTATAACAGTGTTGCCACATCCTGCAAAATCGCTTGATCTCAACCCGATAGAGCACGTATGGACGGCCATGCAGAAAGGCATGCCTGACCGACAACATCGATATCGTGCTACAGTCGTAAATGATGCTTTACAAGCATGGGAACATCTACGAAGCCATTCTGGTAGGAGCTTAACGCAAACGTTAGTCGCACCCATGCCTCGAAGGCTCAATGAAGTGTTGGCAACGGGAGGAGGTTATACCAAGTATTGAGATAATAAACTTATAGTCGAAGATTACTTTCTTAACCTCCAACAACATGTCTATGGTCATGTTATATAGAAATCTGATTTTCACTGTTAAAGGGAAGTTAACTAATGCAGATCCATGAAAAGAGTCATTACTTTTCATGTTGGTTTACTAAATGCTATAATGTGGTGCCAGGTTTGTGACATACTGTTATCAGTCACACAGGTGATACTACATATTTTGTGAGGTTGCTGATTAATCTAAACCAGCAGACAGATAAATCACCGCCGGTATGAAGCAGGGTGTCGTAGCTACCATGTAGTATATTATTTTACACCACGAATTTGACACTTTGCAAGAGATAATGATTACTGCAATATACATTACTGTGCAGAATATTACATTCACATGCTCAATTTACGTATCCCATCTACTGTACTACATACGGAAGGATATATCGTTGCCATTAGATAGGTGAGGACACCCACAGGCAGGGACATCATGGCTACCACCATCTCACAGGAAAATGTTGACTGTTCCATTATTCCACGTCTGGTGCGTCATTTTGTTTCGTACAAAAAACGCGCGATAGTTTTTTTGCTGTGTGTACCTCAACGTGATCCAGTACACAAGGTACCGCTCCCTGGCCAGCAGACCTTTGCCTACCTGAACTCGATCCAGTAGACGAGCTGCCACACCCTGGCCAGTCGACCCTTGCCTACCTCACCGCGATCCAGTAGACAAGCTGCCGCTCTTTCGCCAGCCTACCCTTGCCTACCTCAACGCGATCCAGTATACGAGCTGCCACTCACTGGCCAGCCGACCCTAGCCTACCTCAATATAATCCAGTAGACGAGCTGCCACACCCTGGCCAGCTGACCTTAGCCTACCTCACCGCGATCCAGTAGACAAGCTGCCGCTCCCTGCCCAGCCGACCCTAGCCTACCTCACCGCGATCCAGTAGACAAGCTACCGCTACCTGGCAAGCCGACCTTAGCCTACCTCACCGCGATCCAGTAGACAAGCTGCCGCTCCCTGGCCAGCGGACCCTACCCTACCTCATCGCGATCCAGTAGACAAACTGCCGCTCCCTGGCCAGCCGACCTTAGCCTACTTCACCGAGATCCAGTAGACAAGCTGCCGCTCCTTGGCCAGCCGACCCTAGCCTACCTCACAGCGATCCAGTAGACAAGCTACCGCTCCCTGGCCAGCCGACCCGAGCCTACCTCACCGAGATCCAGTACACAAGCTGACGCTCCCTGGCCAGCCGACCCTAGCCTACCTCACCGCGATCCAGTAGAAAAGCTGCCGCTCCCCGGCCAGCCGACCTTAACCTACATCACCGAGATCCAGTAGACAAGCTGCCGCTTCCTGGCCAGCCGACCCTAGCCTACCTCACCGCGATCCAGTAGAAAAGCTGCCGCTCTCTGGCCAGCCGACCTTAACATACCTCACCGAGATCCAATAGACAAGCTGCCGCTCACTGGCCAGCCAACCCTTGCCTACCTCAACGTGATCTAGTAGTCGAGCTGCCACTCCCTGGCCAGCCGACAAGCTGCCGCTCTCTGGCCAGCCGACCCTAGTCTACCTCACCGCGATCCAGTAGACAAGCTGCTGCTCCCTGGCCAGCCGACCCTTGTCTACCTCAACGAGATCTAGTAGACAAGCTGCCGCCCCCTGGCCAGCTGACCCTAGCCTACCTCAACGCGATCCAGTGGACGAGCTGCCACTCCCTGGGCAGCCGACCTCAACGCAATCCAGTAGACAAGCTACCGCTCCCTGGCCAGCAGACCTTTGCCTACCTCAACTCGATCCAGTAGACGAGCTGCCACACCCTGGCCAGCCGACCCTAGCCTACCTCAACGCGATCCAATAGACGAGCTGCCAATCCTAGGCCAGCCGACCCTTGCCTACCTCAGCGCTATCCAGTAGACGAGCTACCACTCCCTGGTCAGCCGACCCTAGCCTACCTCACCGCGATCCAGTAGACGAAATGCCACTCCATGGCCAGCAGACCCTTGCCTACCTCACCGCGATCCAGTAGACAAGCTGCCGCTCCCTGGCCAGCCGACCTTATCCTACCTCACCGAGATCCAGTAGACAAGCTGTCGTTCCCTGGCCAGCCGACCCTTGCCTACCTCAACACGATCCAGTAGACGAGCTGCCACTTCCTGCCCAGCCGACAAACTGCCGCTCCCTGCCCAGCCGACCCTAGCCTACCTCACCCCGATCCAGTAGACAAGCTGTCGCTCCCTGGCCATCCGACCCTTGCCTACCTCACCGCGATCCATTAGACAAGCTGCCGCTCCCTGGCCAGCCGACCCTAGCCTACCTCAACGCGATCAAGTAGACGAGCTGCCACTCCCCGGCCAGCCGACCCTAGCCTACCTCAAAGCAATCCAGTAGACAAGCTGCCGCTCTTTGGCCAACCTACCCTTGCCTACCTCAATGCGATCCAGTAGATTAGCTGCCACTCCCTGGCCAGCCGACCCTAGCTTACCTCAATATAATCCAGTAGATAAGCTGCCACTAACTGGCCAGCCGACCATAGCCTACCTCAATAAAATCCAGTAGACGAGCTGCCGCTACCTGGCAGCCGACCCTAGCCTACCTCACCGCGATCCAGTAGACAAGCTGCCGCTCCCTGGCCAGCCGACCCTACCCTACCTCAAAGCGATCCAGTAGAAGAGCTGCCAGTCCCTGGCCAGCCGACACTAGCCTACCCCACCATAACTCAGTAAAGTAGCCACAACTCTCATCGCCCATTTCTGGGCCACCTCACCGTGATCCAGTATACTAGCCACCGCTTCACGGCTGACCGAAGCTACCCTACGTCACCATGATCCAGTACAGAAGCCACCACTCACCCGCTTATTCTAGCCTACGAGGCTCACTGTGACCCAGTGCAGTAGCTCCCCGCAAAGTCGACCACAGCCTATGAAGATCTTACCTAACATCCCCAGAAGTACATGATCATAATGGAAATGTACCATTATTTTTGTGGTCTGCTGGTGTGATAACGCATGAAGTGGCCACGTATAAGGGATATTTGGCAGTGGGGCGAACTCTTACAGCAGATTTCTAATTTCTTTACCTGGAAACATGAAGCTTCAAAAGGACCCGGTGGTCTGTTACTGTTTGTATGTTGGACATCCAAAAGAAAAAAAAAAAGTTTTTCAAATGAGCTAAACCGCCAATTTACTAAAACAATGTTAACTGTAATAATGTGAATGGCGGGTTACACATTCCGGGATGAATAATCATAAGCTGTCATCTGAGTGAATAGTAATATACTTCGAAGTGTCTGTCTACAGAGTTCATAGGTTTTCTACATTTTCTAGCTGTGCTAATTATACTAAGTACACCTAACTCTAGTTCACCACTCACTCTACATTGGTTACAACCATTAATCTCCAAATGTTACTCATACCTGGCTAGAAATTAGACCTTTGTTTATGCAAACATCATTCAACTCCGAGCCGGGAGCACGAAGCCAGCTGGCAGCTACCGAGCCGGCGACCTGACACCTGTGGCCACATACCCTCACCTTTCCACCACCACAAGACTTGTGTCAGCAAATTAGGTTTTAATCAGAGTATCTCAGTGACCAGTCTCTAGTCCCCTGAAGTCTCCTCCACCACTACACTTCTCGGAACCCTCAACGCGATACTGTTATTCACCACAACAACCCAGGAAATGAACGTATGAACCAGAAACATAGTAATCTTCGGTTTCGGAATGAAAGCGCTCGTCCGCCATCTCGAAGCAGAAGCGGGGCTTTATTGTATGGCAAGGCGTTGTTTCAATCCAATGAAATGACTTGCAATGCCTTTTATCGTTTGTAACATTCATTTTTGACTATATACTTACTAATATTCTATGTACTTGTGCTACATGCGTGTGTTACTAAACGTTTATGTAGGAAAATTACTCTTGTTCTATGATAAAGTATACATTTTGAATGTCAGTCCGTCCAAGTCAGAGTCAATGTAACAATTCGGATTCAGACGTCGTCCACGTTTATAATATATTCCGACTCTTCTGACGTCAGTCAATTTCTAAAAAATGTTTTACTTGTTTGTCTGTTTATGGTAAACCACGAATGAGACAAAATGTGATCTTAAGAATACACTTTGTCCTCGACGATGGAAATATATTTCTATCGCGATTATAGATCATACATCTCTGAGGACGGCCGTAGCCAGGACTACCAACCTATATCACCATTTACCACACTCACCATAGAAAATGGAATTTCGCTGATGGTTTTCAATGACCCCATATGTATCTATATTACTTCCCTAACGTGTAATAATAAGTGGACACAGAATCAACAGGAGTGTGTCAACAGAGCAGACTAAAGCATGAGAAATATGCTCGTCCTGATTTTAATGTGGTATTTCCCAAAAAAAACATTTGTCGACGGGAATTTCCAATACAAGTATGCGAACTGTTGTGGTCGATTTATTTTTCATACGATGTCCGAGGCAGCAGGGGCACCTGAATGTCCTAATCAAGGCATCTTGTTAACGAATATATATATATATATATATATATATATATATATATATATATATATATATATATATATATATATATATATAGTACGTCTTGACGTACACACAACAATAAAACTATCGCGCAGAGGGGATCTGAAGACGTCTGTAAAGATCACTGACCTACCTGTTGTACCATGCCGGTAGGGTTGGTATACGTGCCTGGAAACCACAGGTTTCCAGAGTCCTATGCTAGACCCATGTAAGTTACTTTCCACAAGAGCGGCATTATATAATTATCAATAAAATTACATCATACAAGGCAGTACGAACCCCTACTTTTGAATTGGTGTGTGCAATATAACTGTGAGACACACACAGCTACATGCGGCAACCCCCGCATGTGGTAGCTGCAGCATACCTCAATGTGATGCGAGGTAAACACAATAGCTTCATATTGTATAGGTGTAATTTGGGAAGAATATGTTTTACTATTGATATTGTATTATTCTCTAGCACATCTGGGTTCGTGGCAGTCCATAAAGGTTATCTTACACCGCCATTTCGTGTCCATGCAGGAAATGTAATGAGATATGCAATATATTTTTGAAACAATGAAACAGCGTCGGTATAGTTCACTGCTAGCCAATGTCGAAAGGTTGTTTTTGTGGTATATCTAATTTTACCGTGGAGACCTCAGAAGCGACACGTGAAGCTATTCTACAGCTTCATAATGAGGGCTACAGCGACTCTGAAATTAGGAGACGTCTTGGTATTCACCGGTCAACCGTAACACGATGGATTCGCCGACAGGCAGAGTTGGGCAACACAGACAACAGGCATCGGCGTGGGCGCGCACGTTGCACAAATCCGGAAGATGATCAGGTAATGATGTTGCATATATAGGTATACTGGACCACTTGATGTTATGTAAATAACCACATCACATGTTATATTTGCAATATGTCATCCTTTCCCTAGGCCATAGCAGCTGTCATTGCTGCTGCCCCCTTCAAGCCCGCTAGCAACATTCGGGATACTCTTGGTCTGCAGTGCATCCCTCAAACTATCCGAAACAGACATCACTCTGAGGGGCTACGTGGTCGCATACCAGCAACAAAACCTGTGTTAAGTGAGGCAAACATGGAGAGCAGGGTGGAGTATGCGTTGAAGTATGCGGACAAGCCATATCAGTTTTGGGAGAACGTCATCTTTTGTGATGAAAAAACCTGCAGCGATGGTCCTCCTGCAAACAAACATGTTTGGCGGCATCCTAACACCAGGTTAGCTCTTTCTCTGTCTGTCTGTCTCTCTCTCTCACACACACACACACACAGACACACACACAGGTTATGCTATATAACATATTTTCCATTTTATAATGACAATTTCTGGTGAGGCCAACATGAACAACCGTTCCGGAAGTGCTTTGAAACCAGGGCGCCACGGCCACCACAGTCGTTTGCTGCTTGAAACGTCCTGTTGTGCTGCAGTATTACATTTTAGTTATGCACAGTCATTATTTTTAAAGTGAATAACAGTGATCATGATCACTTTCTACTGCATATGTAAATACTGTAGCAATAATCTCCATTTACGATGTGATATCATAATAACTATTATATATTAGTTAGTTAATATTTCTTAATTTACTTAGTTATCTTAATCTATATTGCAGCATCAGTTGCACTAATACGAGTAAGACACAATGTCTTATGTAATTTTATACATTTTATATAACCAGATACGAGAGACAACATGTGGTGGGTAGCAGGAGGAGTGGGCGCGTCAGTGCAGGACTATTTGGTTGGATCCATGGTGCTGGTGTCGGTGAATTGGTGGATGTCGGGCCTGGCCAGTTGACCGGACCTAGATACGTTGAGATACTGGAGGAGGTCCTGCTACCTTCAGTGGGGGCGATGCCGTTTCCAAAGCCGCAGCCATTTTACCTTGTCCAAGATAACAGCCCAGTTCACACATCCAGGGTTGTAAAGGCGTGGTATGCTTGCCATCCACGTATAACAGTTTTGCCACATCCAGCAAAATCGCCTGATCTCAACCCGATAGAGCACGTATGGGCGGCCATACAGGAAGGCATGCCTGACCGACAACATCGATGTCGTGCTACAGTCGTAAATGATGCTTTACAAGCATGGGAACATCTACGAAGCCCTTCTGATAGGAGCTTAACCCAGACGTTAGTCGCACCCATACCTCGAAGGCTCAATGAAGTGTTGGCAACAGGAGGAGGTTATACCAAGTATTGAGATAATAAACTTACAGTCAAAGATTACTTTCTTAACCTCCAACAACATGTCTATGGTCATGTTATATAGAAATCTGATTTTCACTGTTAAAGGGAAGTTAACTAATGCAGATCCATGAAAGGAGTCATTACTTTTCAAGTTGGTTTACTAAATACTGTAATGTGGTGCCAGGTTTGTGACATACTGTTATTAGT
Source organism: Panulirus ornatus (assembly GCF_036320965.1). Taxonomy (NCBI): domain Eukaryota; kingdom Metazoa; phylum Arthropoda; class Malacostraca; order Decapoda; family Palinuridae; genus Panulirus; species Panulirus ornatus. The sequence continues at coordinate 9,670,704 of NC_092296.1, forward strand.
CACACAGGTGATACTACATATTATGTGAGGTTGCTGATTAATCTAAACCAGCAGACAGATAAATCACCGCCGGTATGAAGCAGGGTGTCGTAGTTACCATGTATTATATTATTTTACACCATCAATTTGACACTTTGCAAGAGATAATGATTACTGCAATATACATTACTGTGCAGAATATTACATCACATGCTCAATTTACGTATCCCATCTACTGTACTACATACGGAAGGATATATCGTTGCCATTAGATAGATGAGGACACCCATAGGCAGGGACATCAGGGCTACCACCATCTCACAGGAAAATGTTGACTGTTCCATTATTCCACGTCTGGTGCGTCATTTTGTTTCGTACAAAAAACGCGCGATAGTTTTTTTTGCTGTGTGTACCTCAACGTGATCCAGTACACAAGGTACCGCTCCCTGGCCAGCAGACCTTTGCCTACCTGAACTCGATCCAGTAGACGAGCTGCCACACCCTGGCCAGTCGACCCTTGCCTACCTCACCGCGATCCAGTAGACAAGCTGCCGCTCTTTCGCCAGCCTACCCTTGCCTACCTCAACGCGATCCAGTATACGAGCTGCCACTCACTGGCCAGCCGACCCTAGCCTACCTCAATATAATCCAGTAGACGAGCTGCCACACCCTGGCCAGCTGACCTTAGCCTACCTTACCGCGATCCAGTAGACAAGCTGCCGCTCCCTGGCCAGCCGACCCTAGCCTACCTCACCGCGATCCAGTAGACAAGCTACCGCTCCCTGGCAAGCCGACCTTAGCCTACCTCACCGCGATCCAGTAGACAAGCTGCCGCTCCCTGGCCAGCGGACCCTACCCTACCTCATCGCGATCCAGTAGACAAACTGCCGCTCCCTGGCCAGCCGACCTTAGCCTACTTCACCGAGATCCAGTAGACAAGCTGCCGCTCCTTGGCCAGCCGACCCTAGCCTACCTCACAGCGATCCAGTAGACAAGCTACCGCTCCCTGGCCAGCCGACCCGAGCCTACCTCACCGAGATCCAGTACACAAGCTGACGCTCCCTGGCCAGCCGACCCTAGCCTACCTCACCGCGATCCAGTAGAAAAGCTGCCGCTCCCCGGCCAGCCGACCTTAACCTACATCACCGAGATCCAGTAGACAAGCTGCCGCTTCCTGGCCAGCCGACCCTAGCCTACCTCACCGCGATCCAGTAGAAAAGCTGCCGCTCTCTGGCCAGCCGACCTTAACATACCTCACCGAGATCCAATAGACAAGCTGCCGCTCACTGGCCAGCCAACCCTTGCCTACCTCAACGTGATCTAGTAGTCGAGCTGCCACTCCCTGGCCAGCCGACAAGCTGCCGCTCTCTGGCCAGCCGACCCTAGCCTACCTCACCGCGATCCAGTAGACAAGCTGCTGCTCCCTGGCCAGCCGACCCTTGTCTACCTCAACGCGATCTAGTAGACAAGCTGCCGCCCCCTGGCCAGCTGACCCTAGCCTACCTCAACGCGATCCAGTGGACGAGCTGCCACTCCCTGGGCAGCCGACCTCAACGCAATCCAGTAGACAAGCTACCGCTCCCTGGCCAGCAGACCTTTGCCTACCTCAACTCGATCCAGTAGACGAGCTGCCACACCCTGGCCAGCCGACCCTAGCCTACCTCAACGCGATCCAATAGACGAGCTGCCAATCCTAGGCCAGCCGACCCTTGCCTACCTCAGCGCTATCCAGTAGACGAGCTACCACTCCCTGGTCAGCCGACCCTAGCCTACCTCACCGCGATCCAGTAGACGAAATGCCACTCCATGGCCAGCAGACCCTTGCCTACCTCACCGCGATCCAGTAGACAAGCTGCCGCTCCCTGGCCAGCCGACCTTATCCTACCTCACCGAGATCCAGTAGACAAGCTGTCGTTCCCTGGCCAGCCGACCCTTGCCTACCTCAACACGATCCAGTAGACGAGCTGCCACTTCCTGCCCAGCCGACAAACTGCCGCTCCCTGCCCAGCCGACCCTAGCCTACCTCACCCCGATCCAGTAGACAAGCTGTCGCTCCCTGGCCATCCGACCCTTGCCTACCTCACCGCGATCCATTAGACAAGCTGCCGCTCCCTGGCCAGCCGACCCTAGCCTACCTCAACGCGATCAAGTAGACGAGCTGCCACTCCCCGGCCAGCCGACCCTAGCCTACCTCAAAGCAATCCAGTAGACAAGCTGCCGCTCTTTGGCCAACCTACCCTTGCCTACCTCAATGCGATCCAGTAGATTAGCTGCCACTCCCTGGCCAGCCGACCCTAGCTTACCTCAATATAATCCAGTAGATAAGCTGCCACTAACTGGCCAGCCGACCATAGCCTACCTCAATAAAATCCAGTAGACGAGCTGCCGCTACCTGGCAGCCGACCCTAGCCTACCTCACCGCGATCCAGTAGACAAGCTGCCGCTCCCTGGCCAGCCGACCCTACCCTACCTCAAAGCGATCCAGTAGAAGAGCTGCCAGTCCCTGGCCAGCCGACACTAGCCTACCCCACCATAACTCAGTAAAGTAGCCACAACTCTCATCGCCCATTTCTGGGCCACCTCACCGTGATCCAGTATACTAGCCACCGCTTCACGGCTGACCGAAGCTACCCTACGTCACCATGATCCAGTACAGAAGCCACCACTCACCCGCTTATTCTAGCCTACGAGGCTCACTGTGACCCAGTGCAGTAGCTCCCCGCAAAGTCGACCACAGCCTATGAAGATCTTACCTAACATCCCCAGAAGTACATGATCATAATGGAAATGTACCATTATTTTTGTGGTCTGCTGGTGTGATAACGCATGAAGTGGCCACGTATAAGGGATATTTGGCAGTGGGGCGAACTCTTACAGCAGATTTCTAATTTCTTTCCCTGGAAACATGAAGCTTCAAAAGGACCCGGTGGTCTGTTACTGTTTGTATGTTGGACATCCAAAAGAAAAAAAAAAAGTTTTTCAAATGAGCTAAACCGCCAATTTACTAAAACAATGTTAACTGTAATAATGTGAATGGCGGGTTACACATTCCGGGATGAATAATCATAAGCTGTCATCTGAGTGAATAGTAATATACTTCGAAGTGTCTGTCTACAGAGTTCATAGGTTTTCTACATTTTCTAGCTGTGCTAATTATACTAAGTACACCTAACTCTAGTTCACCACTCACTCTACATTGGTTACAACCATTAATCTCCAAATGTTACTCATACCTGGCTAGAAATTAGACCTTTGTTTATGCAAACATCATTCAACTCCGAGCCGGGAGCACGAAGCCAGCTGGCAGCTACCGAGCCGGCGACCTGACACCTGTGGCCACATACCCTCACCTTTCCACCACCACAAGACTTGTGTCAGCAAATTAGGTTTTAATCAGAGTATCTCAGTGACCAGTCTCTAGTCCCCTGAAGTCTCCTCCACCACTACACTTCTCGGAACCCTCAACGCGATACTGTTATTCACCACAACAACCCAGGAAATGAACGTATGAACCAGAAACATAGTAATCTTCGGTTTCGGAATGAAAGCGCTCGTCCGCCATCTCGAAGCAGAAGCGGGGCTTTATTGTATGGCAAGGCGTTGTTTCAATCCAATGAAATGACTTGCAATGCCTTTTATCGTTTGTAACATTCATTTTTGACTATATACTTACTAATATTCTATGTACTTGTGCTACATGCGTGTGTTACTAAACGTTTATGTAGGAAAATTACTCTTGTTCTATAATAAAGTATACATTTTGAATGTCAGTCCGTCCAAGTCAGAGTCAATGTAACAATTCGGATTCAGACGTCGTCCACGTTTATAATATATTCCGACTCTTCTGACGTCAGTCAATTTCTAAAAAATGTTTTACTTGTTTGTCTGTTTATGGTAAACCACGAATGAGACAAAATGTGATCTTAAGAATACACTTTGTCCTCGACGATGGAAATATATTTCTATCGCGATTATAGATCATACATCTCTGAGGACGGCCGTAGCCAGGACTACCAACCTATATCACCATTTACCACACTCACCATAGAAAATGGAATTTCGCTGATGGTTTTCAATGACCCCATATGTATCTATATTACTTCCCTAACGTGTAATAATAAGTGGACACAGAATCAACAGAAGTGTGTCAACAGACCAGACTAAAACATGAGCAATATGCTCGTCCTGATCTTAATGTGGTATTTCCCAAAACAACCTTTGTCGACGGGAATATCCAAGACACGTATGGGAACTGTTGTGATCGATTTATTTTTTCTACGGTGTTCGAGGCAGCATGGGGCACCTGAATGCCCTAATCAAGGCATCTTGTTAACGAGTGTATATGTATATATGTACGTCTTGACGTACGACAGTGCACTACGACGGCTTATTCTCTGAGAAATGTAAGGTATTCCCTCCTTGTTAAACAAGAACGACTGTACCACAGCCTGGCGTGTGTTGGTCCGTTTCCTGCTGACACAGGACGTCAGCGCACTCCAAGACTGACAATGAAGCCCGACACATGCCGGCGATTCACTCCCCGACAGCAGGGTGTCAGCCACCACCACCCCCTGCAGTGGCTCTCTCCTTGGGAGACTACGGCAACTCGCTCCCTAACACACAACCTACCGACTAATACCTTAAGCTCATATCACTCCCTAAAAGCTAAATATAATCGCCAGTCATGGACCAAAAACATATAATTCCCAAAGTGAAGCTTATTTTGATGACCTGCGGAGCTCGATAGAGCTGCAAAATATCGTATGGCATTGTTAAGCATAAACTCAGAGTAAGGCTTTACTTTGATTACCTGTGGAGCCCTCAACAGCTAAATAAAATCGTCTGGCGAAGCCAGAGTAAAGTCACCAACGTGCAGCTTTTCATTGATGACCCATGTAGCACGCACAAGTGTTAGCAAGAGAAAAATTCCTAAAGTAAAACTTTAATTCGACGACCAACATGTGTGTCCCACAAAACCTATATAAAACCGTTGACCGTTAGCTTAGATAAAAGACTGAATGTAAAGCTTTACTTTGACGACTCATGAACCATACAAGTGGAAAATAATCGTCCGGCATTAGCTAGAACAAATGTCCTAAAGGGACGCTTTAGTTTGTTGTCGTTGGTTCATTCCTCGAGAATCTACTTCGACTAATTCAATTATAAACACATTACGGCTTCCTATCTTACACACTATAAATGTGAAAAGAAAGCATTACTCACTCTCGACAGGCGTCGGTGGCTCAGTCTCTGATACATGTTGGCAGCTTACTTCACCATACATTACTATGACGAACTCAAAATGAACACTCTGCTCACTCTCAAACAGTCATCGATGGCTTCGTCTCTAAGACATGTGTCGGTAGCTCACTTCGTGGTAAACAAATTCGATTTTCTCTCTGAGACACAACGGTGGCTTCCTACCTGACATACTAAAAACACTGCTCACTCACTGACAGACGTCAGTGGCTTCGTGTCTGATACACGTCAGTAGCTCACTCCAAGATATGCTACACTGCCTAACTCCGTAACGATGGCCTCCTGCCTGACAGACCTCAGACGCAAGAAACAGTGATTATTCCCTAAAAGAAAACATTGGTGGCTTCGACTGTAACATACTTCGGTAGTTCACACCATGACACAATACATGATTAACTCCCTGATACACAGGGCTGGCTTCCTACCTGACACTACAGCGGCGACAAAAAACCGCTGCTCACTTCCTAACACACTACAGTGGCAAAGAAATGCTGCTCACTCTGACAGATTCTCTGGATTTGTCTCTACCACACATCGGTACCTCACTCTAGGACACACTATTCCCACTAACTCCCTGGCACACAAGGGTGGCTTCCTGTCTGAAGAAACGCTACTCACTCCCTAACAGACATTAGTGGCTTCGTTTCAACCACACGTCGTGGGCTTATGCCCCTATGTACGATAGTTTACTATGGTGGCTGTTCTCTGGCACACGAGAGGTTCTCCCCTACCCTGACAAACAACAACGCCCGACTCGTCCTAACATCAAAGCCGCTCACTTTCAAACGACCGTCTCATCAACTGACGTGCGTGTGCACCTCATATTCAGGCGCACTGGCATGGCCCTTTCTGTTACACAGCAGCAGATCACTCCACGACAGACGAAGACGTCCGACATCCCAGCGACTCATTCCCTGACACACGAGTGTCTTACTGCCACGCGTTGGGTTTACTCCCTTCTCTCTGGGATGCTACTGCAACACTCCCTGACACAAGATCATAGCCTCCCAGCTAATATCATGAGAACATAGAGCTCCCTTAGGAACCAATGCTCTCTAATCTGATACAAGTCGGAGGGAGTGTCCCTGTCTGAAACATACCGTCCTGCCAATCATTTATAAATATCAGTCGTTCACGTCTTGACTCGACGAGGGTTTACCCAGTGTCAAACTTACACGTGGAAGAGGTATCCTCCTTGACTCGACGAAGGTCTACCTCCCCACTATCAAACAAATACGGTGGTGATACCCTCCTTGACTCGACGGAGGTTTACCCCTCTATCAAACCTACGTATGGAGGAGGTACTCTCCTTGAGTTTACGAAGTTTTGCCCCCTATTAAGCATACGTGGAGGAGGTACCCTCCTTGACGCGACAAAGGTTTACCACTTATCAAACTTACACGTGAAGGAGGTACTACCTTCCTTGACGCAGGACACTTGACGAGTGCTCTCATGATGGCTTCCTCCCTCCCTCTTGCGACGTCAGTAGGCGACTGAGGGTGACGTGGTCCTCGACGGTGGACGGAAAGATCATGGTATCCAACTCGTTGTTTGACTGGAATTCTGTAAATGAAAGGAGTTTCAATTTCTATTTCAATTTGAATACATTAAGGTCTATTTTTCTATAAACATAAGTAAATTACGAAATTTTGTATGTAACACCTACCAGTGTTTATGTGTGGGTAATAATATATTTGAAGTCATGGGTTCATTATATCTCATTGAATATATGCTTAAAATTTGTTGCAATTGCGAGGGCAAAAACCTTGAGGGTAAAAAAGACGCAATTGCTCGTTTTCACTTACAAGCACAAGTAGCTCCAAAAGATGGTCTCTTATTGTTTGTATACTGCAAGTTCAAACCGTAACAAGTCATTCCGATGATGAGCTAAACTAGTAAACTAGTGATTAACACAAACAACCATATAGCAGTAGTAACCTTTATGGCGGGTCAGACGTTCCATGAACAATTGAAAGCTGTTGCCTGAACGAATAGGTTCTGACTAATGACTTCATTGTACATTGTCTTGCTGTGGGAGCTACACAGTTGTCCACACCTCCATGTTCACCTATTGTTGACCAGTCGTTCACCACTGGTCACAGCCAATGATCTCCCATTACTCATGAACATGATTACAAACAAGATCTATGTTTATGGAGCAATCAAATGTTGTGTTGTACGGCAATCGAACCATGAGGAAGGTCATTAGGCCTGCACCCCTACTTAATGTGATTGAAATCATCATCCCTAAATACCTTATACGTCCTGATGTACGACGGTGCAACACGACGGGTCTCCCTCCCCCGACGCACGTCGTAGACTTATGTCCTGATGTACGTTAGTGTACTACCACGGGCCTGGTCTCCGACGCACGTTTAAGGTATTCGCTCCCCGATAAGCAAGAAGGACTCGCTCCCTGGTAAGCAAGAAGGACTCGCTCCCTGGTAAGCAAGAAGGACTCGCTCCCTGGTAAGCAAGAAGGACTCGCTCCCTGGTAAGCAAGAAGGACTCGCTCCCCGATAAGCAAGAACGACTCGTTCCCCGATAAGCAAGAACGACTCGCTCCCTGATAGGCAAAAACGACTCGCTCTCTGATAAGCAAGAACAACTCTCTCCCTGATAAGCAAGACCGACTAGCTCCCTGTGAATCAAGAACGACTTGCCCCTTAATAAGCAGGAACGACTCGCTCCCAGATAAGCAGGAACAACTCGCTCCCAGATAAACAAGAACGACTCGCTCCCTGATAAGCAAAAACGATACGCTACCTGATAAGCAAGAACAATTCGCCCCCTGATAAGCAAGAACGATTTGCCCCGTAATAAGCAGGAACGATTCGCTCCCTGATAAGCAGGAACGACTCATTCACTGATAAGCAAATATGACTGGCTCCCTGATAAGCAAGAACAGCTCGCTCCCTGATGAGCAGGAACGAATCGCTCCCTGATAAGCAGGAATGACTCATTCCCTGATATGCAAGAACGATTCCCTTACTGATAAGAACGACTCTCTCCCTGATAATCAAAAACGGCTCACTCCCTGATGAGCAGGAACGAATCGCTCCCTGATAAGCAAGAACGACTCGCTCCCTGATAAGCAAGAACGACTCGCTCCCTGATAAGCAGGAATGACTCATTCCCTGATATGCAAGAACGATTCCCTTACTGATAAGAACGACTCTCTCCCTGATAATCAAAAACGGCTCACTCCCTGATGAGCAGGAATGAATCGCTCCCTGATAAGCAAGAACGACTCACTCCCTCATAAGCAAGACCGACTCGCTCCCTGATAAGCAAAAACGTCTCGCTCCCGGATAAGCAAGAACGACTCACTCCCTCATAAGCAAGACCGACTCGTTCCCTGATAAGCAAAAACGGCTCGCCCCCTGATAAGCAAAAAAAAAAAAAACTGCCTCCTTGATAAGCAAAAACGACTCGCTCACTGACGAGCAGGAACGACTTATTCCCTGATAACCAAAAACGACTCGCTCCCTGATAAGCAAGAACAACTCGGTCCCTGATAAGCAAGAACGAATCGCTCCCTGATAAGCAACAACGAATCGCTGCCTGATAAGCAACAACGATCTCTACCTGATAAGCGAGAACGACTCGCTCCCTGATAAGCAAAAACGGCTTCCTCCCTGATAAGCAAGAACGACTCTGATGAGCAGGAGCGACTTACTCCCTAATAAACAAGAAGGACTCGCTCCTTGATAAGCAAGAATGGTTCACTCACTGATAAGCAAAAATGAGTGGCTCCCTGATAAGCAAGACCAACTGATAAGCATGAACGACTCATTCCCTGATATGCAAGAACGATTCCCTCCCTGATAAGAACGACTTTCTCCCTGATAAGCAAGAATATCTCGCTCCCTGATAAGGAAGACCGACTCACTCCCTGATGTGCAAGAACGACTTACCCCTAATAAGCAGGAACGACTCGCTCCCTGATAACCAAGAACGATTCACTCCATGATAAGCAAAAACGACTCGCTCCCTGATAAGCAAGACCAACTGACTCTCTGATAAGCAAGAACGACTCACTTCCTGATAAGCAAGAACGACTTGCTCCCTGATAAGCAATAGTGGTTCGCTCCCTGATAAGCAACAACGGCTCCCTCCCTGATAAGCCAGAACCATTCGCTCCCCGATAACCAAGAACGGCTCATTCCCGGATAAGCAATTTCGGCTTGCTCCCTGATAAGCAAGACCGACTCGCTCCCTGACAAACAAGACCAACTCGCTCCCTGATAAGCAAGACCGACTCGCTCCCTGACAAGCAAGACCGACTCGCTCCCTGATAAGCAAGACCGACTCGCTCCCTGATAAGCAAGAACGACTCGCTCCCTGATAAGCAAGAACGACTCGCTCCCTGATACGCAAGAATGACCCGCTCTCTGCAGCATCAAAGTCGCTCTTTCCAATGATGTCTCACCAGCTGACATACGTCAGCACCTCACAGCCTGGCGCATGTTGGAACGTCTCCTCCTGACACAGGACGTCAGCGCACGCACTCCAAGACTGACGACGACGCCTGACACATGCCGGCGCGATCCCCTCACTGACAGCTGTGTGTCAGCCACCGCCACACGCTCGGTGCTGTACTCCCTGACTCCCTACAGTGGTCCTTTCCCCTCCCTGGGAGTCTACGGTAACTTGCTCCCTCTCACACAACCTCCCTCAAGATCATATCACTCCCTGATAACCAACGCCCCGCCCCGCCCCGCCCCGCCCCGCCCTGCTCCCTGACACAAGTGGGTAAGCTCACGCCACGACGCATCCAAGGTTTTTTCCCCCTTCGTCAAACTTACCCCCTGACGTATGAAGGAGGGGCACGTATCCTGACAGGCGACGGACGGCGGGCGGGTGGGTGGGTGGGTCGCTCCTCCTTCCTCCTGACGGAGTGCTGTCATATTGGCTGACTGTCTCTGATGACGCCAGCTGACAACGGAGGCTGACTGGTCTGTGGGCAGTTAGAGACTACCTACTCCCAACTCCGGAGTTTCACTGGAACTCAGCAAATGACCATCGTGCTAGTTTCCTACATTAATAGAAATATTTTGAATAGGAATATTTATATTGTTATATTTAGTTAAATTAACCTATTTTGTATTTAACATTTACCAGCGTTCCTGTGTTGGAAATAAGAGATTTTAAGTCATGGGTGTATTACACCTCCTCACTTCACTACTTTTGAAAATTATTCTTACAATTAGCTACATATTACAATATAAAAGTTCTTAAGAACAATTCTAGTCTATCCATTTCTGTTAATCTATCCTTCCGTTTTCTTCCAATAGCACAAGGAGCATCAAAACCTACCCACTGGTCTTGTTACTGTATGTATATTGCAAACCCTAAACAAAATTAGCCATTTCGATGGTGAGCTAAACTGGTAATTCATCCAAACAACTGTGTAATTGTAATAACCTGTATGGCTGGTCACACGCTCCAAGACGACCAATCACAAGCTGTCACTTGAACGAATGATATACACTAAATTGTCTGCCTAGTGACGTCATGCATTTTCTATGTTCGGCCTGTGGTAACTACAAAATGAAACCTTCCCAGGACACCTAAAATGAATACAGTTCATCAATCATTCAACAACTGGTTACAACCATTACAAATGGGACTCACAAACCTGGCTACAAGTACAACCTTTTGTTTATAGAAATATCAAGCATCTCCTAGCCGAGAAAACGAAGCTAGCTGTGAGCTACCTAGCAAGCTGGGAGCTACCAAGCCTGGCAGAGAGCTAGGTAGGAGCTACCTAGCTGGCTGAGAGCTACATAGCTTGGCTGGCAGCTAGCAAAGAGCTACCTAGCTGGTTGACAGCGACATAGCTTGGCTAAAAGCTAGGTAGGAGCTACCTAGCTGGCTGACAGCTATATAGCTTGGCTGGCAAGCCAAGCGTCTGAAAGCTAAAGGTCAGGTTGACAGTCACCAGTGGCCACTCCTGCTAACTTTCTAACCCTCACTAGTCTCACTCACCTGAGTGGCTCAGTGACCAGCGCCGTACCTCTGTAGTTCCCTGGGTGACGGCTCCACCATGAGCCTTGCCGGACCACACAACCCTAAGTCTCCACCACAACCGAACAAATAAAGACGCAGGAGCCAACAATGTAGTTACTAGTAACGGTTCCGAAAATCGTAATGAACATAGGCGTTGTCTCAATCCGGGCAAAATGACTTGCATACCATTTATGTAACGTGCGATTTGCACTGCATACTACCCAAAGAGGCCAAAAGAGTGGCGTGGAGGCGTCCAAAAATATACAGGGAAATTGAAGGTTTTATTTATATCCCCTGTGGCGGCGCTGAACACCATTACAGGTGAGTAGCGGCATCTGAAGGGAAAGAGACAAATTGAAGGTTTACTTAAGAGACCCATTGAGTGTGCCAAAGTCCAATAGAGTGGCATGGCGGCATCCAAAAATAAAAAGAGAAATAAAAAGGTTTAATTTAAATCCACTTTGGCGGCGGGAAAGGCAATTAAAGGAGGATAGCGGCATCCAAAGGCAAACAGATCAATAAGAAGTTTACTTTAATGCCCCTTTGGGGATGCCAAAGAGCAAGAGATTTGCGTGGTGGCATCCAAAAATTTAGAGATCTGGGAAAAATTTAGAGATTTGGAGATCTGGGAAAATATGTGACTGGGGTCACAAGAACATCTCTTACGCTACCTAAAAAGTCAGGTTAAACTCGACAGTCGCCCAGGGTAGAGAACCACACACTTTTGCTTGTCGTTGTTCTTGTTATTTAACAGGTATGCGCTACATTCTGAGTATCATTTCCTAGCAATTTTCTTTAGATAAATGATGTGTATCAGTCGAGATATATCAATGAATTTACCTAGATCGGACAGAATATAAAACCTCAACTCTCATACCGAATTAGATCAATTTTTTTTTTTCTAGTGGAGAGTGGTAAGAGGCTCATGTTATCATGCATAAAGGAATATAGTGCCGCTGATGAAAGTGAAGCGATACGAATCTTAATTCTTGCCTGGTAACAAGTGAAGATCTTTCTTGCTAAAGGCATTTATGTTACTCCTGATACGCAACACCACTCCCTCCAACACTGCCTTGCTGGTGAACATGCTCATGGTTGCCAGAAAATGTGGGTCTTTGTATTCATTTCATAACTATTTTTTCCCCCTTCCCTCAAAATCATAACCAGATATAGGAGCTGGAACATAAAGTCGAGCATGGTGTTCATATCTTATGGATGCACGTGGTTTAGATCCGCTCAAGGTACATGTATCCTCAGCCCACTGTGATGTCATGCATATATTGTTGCAAACTACCCAGGGCTGTTATTGTGAGGGACAGACAAATTGAGGCCAGCCCAGATGCTCCGTTTAACTAATGTATTTTATGTACGTAGGTTGGTGGCTAGTGTCTACCCACCAAGGATAACCAGCAGAGCTTGATGGGGGAAGGTATACCACAGCGTAGGGGACCAGGGTTTCTCACAGTACGTATTGTCACAACACTGACTCACACACTCGTTCATGTCTTTGCTATTTATCTTGTGATTCATTCATGCTGTACGTTTCGAAAAGGTCGTCAAACACTTCCCTTAACACTTTGCCCTGTGATGGTGAAAACAAGTATTCGTCGTTTCTGATGGCCATACCTTCGTCCGTTCCTGTTTAAGAAATTCATTGCTCATTTTTTAGGGGAATTATGTAAGAGTTTTCGACGGAAGATATTCTTATGGTGCACTCTGTCTGAATTTCTATGAAGGCGGGCTAAATCAGCCACAATCATTTCTTGAAAGGAGACACTGAGTTCTAAAAGCTTGGCAACCATTATTCAGCACTCCCGAGCTATGGGTTTATCAGGAAAACATATTTTTAATTTTCTGGATTAGGAGGCAGATCTTGTAGTCAGCCACCGACCAGGTAAGTATACTACCAATACTGGGTATCAGTAAGGGTAGTGACAGTTGTGTAATGAGCCAGCACTTCAGTAGTTGTCAAGTTGTCCTCCTCTGACCCCAGGTAGCTGTCTTTTCTTTCCTCCTCACCTATATGTTGACAGCTGGCATTCTGTCCACAGTCATACAATCTCTCCTTGTCACATATAACACTTGACAACCCTTTACTTACACAGCTCATAGTGCTCATGCGGTGAGCGCTCTGTGCTAGCTTTGCCTTCTGTCAACACTGCAGGAGCAACGGATAGAAGTAGTGCGTAGGAACATTAGACAGGAGCGTTAGGTAGAAATAGTAGGTAGAAACATGAGGCATGAGCGTTAGGTAGTAGTAGTCAGTAGGTACATTAGGTAGTAGTAGTCAGTAGGTACATTAGGTAGTAGTAGTCAGTAGGTACATTAGGTAGTAGTAGTCAGTAGGAACATTAGGTAGTAGTAGTCAGTAAGTACATTAGGTAGTAGTAGTCAGTAGGTACATTAGGTAGTAGTAGTAGTCAGTAGGTACATTAGGTAGTAGTAGTCAGTAGGTACATTAGGTAGTAGTAGTCAGTAGGAACATTAGGTAGTAGTAGTCAGTAGGAACATTAGGTAGTAGTAGTCAGTAGGTACATTAGGTAGTAGTAGTCAGTAGGTACATTAGGTAGTAGTAGTCAGTAGGAACATTAGGTAGTAGTAGTCAGTAGGTACATTAGGTAGTAGTAGTCAGTAGGAACATTAGGTAGTAGTAGTCAGTAGGTACATTAGGTAGTAGTAGTCAGTAGGTACATTAGGTAGTAGTAGTCAGTAGGTACATTAGGTAGTAGTAGTCGGTAGGTACATTAGGTAGTAGTAGTCAGTAGGTACATTAGGTAGTAGTAGTCAGTAGGTACATTAGGTAGTAGTAGTCAGTAGGAACATTAGGTAGTAGTAGTCGGTAGATACATTAGGTAGTAGTAGTCGGTAGATACATTAGGTCGGGGACAATAGAAACACTGCACTGGTGTTGCCATGTCAGTGGCTTGTTAAGGGAACGGGCGTCAGATAGATAGACAGATAGATAGATAGATAGATAGATATAGATAATATGAAAATTTATACAACTACTTTTCCTAGAATTTTATTGGTCCCTCACTGGAGGAAGTTTATACTACGTATCCTTATGTATAATACGTCTTGTGTGTCCCTAAATATAATGTTAATATGTAATGTATTACGCTTGTTACGACTCTGAAGGGAACAGAGCGCCGCGCCCGGCAGACCATGTTGTGGCCTAGCATCACGAGTAACACAGCAGTAACACCGTGCAGGAATGTGACGACGTGTGCCACGCCCTTCAGCCATCTCAGATAAAGGAACCGTTGATGTGTGAGTCGCCGCCAACCTTACTGTGCGAGGATGTCTGTGGTGACCTGTACTCCCATACTGTACCTCGATGGTCTGCCCGTCTGGCCACACGTTGGTCAGTAGGGAGAGGAACGCCACCTCACCCAGCACCTTCAAGCTTCTCCGTGGCTTCTTCCTTCATGTGGGCGTCCTAGTCTGTCTCCGCATGGACGATGGACATCAGTTCTCCAGCTCCGAACCTCGTGCCTTTGGGGGCGTGACTCACCACGTCTCATTACAGCATTACCGGGAAGCCAATGGTCATACCGAGGCCTATGTGAAGCAGAAGAAGAACATCATCAAGACCACCAGTAATGGCTGCATGGATGAGGAAGACTTCCACCGAGGACTGGTAGAGATGCGCAAACACCCACCACCCAGACAGGCCAGTCACTGGGCCAAGATGATCCTCCTCCTTACTCAGACGCTGCGTAAAGCCATGTCAGCACACAGCCGCTCCTTCGCTCCCGAGTGGCAAGACGCAGCGGACGAGTGCGATGCACAACAGCTCATAACTACAGCAGGCAGAAGGAGGAGGAGGAGGAGGAGTTCTATAACAGCACTGCCCTCTCCCTGCCTCCTCTGAAGTTTAGTGAACCTGTCCGCATACGAGATCGCGTCACGAAGCGGTGGGACACAGCGGAGACAATCGTAGGTATAGGTCGCCAACAGATCTACCACGTCAAACTCCCAAGTGGCAGGTCATGGCATTGATCCCAACAATCAGTAATCATGGCACTTATCCCCATAATCTATGGTCATGGCATTAATCCCCACAATCTATGATCATGGCACTTATCCCCATAATCTATGGTTATGGCACTGATCCCCATAATCTATGGTCATGGCATTAATCCCCACAATCTATGGTTATGGCACTGATCCCCATAATGCTTGATCAAGCACTGATCCACACAATATGTGGTCATGACACTAATTCCCACAATTTATGGACTCGGCAACCACAATCTGTGGTCATGATACGGATTCCCACAATCTATGGTCATATCAATGTCCCCCACAATCTATGGTCATATCAATGTTCCCCACAATCTATGGTCATATCAATGTTCCCCACAATCTATGGTCATATCAATGTCCCCCACAATCTATGGTCATATCAATGTTCCCCCACAATCTATGGTCATATCAATGTTCCCCACAATCCATGGTCATATCAATGATCCCCCACAATCTATGGTCGTATCAATGTTCCCCACAATCTATGGTCATATCAAGGTTCCCCCACAATCTACGGTCATAACAATGTTCCCCACAATCTATGGTCATATCAATGTTCCCCACAATCTATGGTCATATCAATGATCCCCCACAATCTATGGTCATATCAATGTTCCCCCACAATCTATGATCATATCAATGTTCCCCACAATCTATGGTCATATCAATGATCCCCCACAATCTATGGTCGTATCAATGTTCCCCACAATCTATGGTCATATCAATGATCCCCCACAATCTATGGTCGTATCAATGTTCCCCACAATCTATGGTCATATCAATGATCCCCCACAATCTATGGCCATGGTACTGATCTAATCAATCTATGAACATGGCACTGATCCCCACAATCTATGCTCATGTGACTGATTCCCACAAACTATATTCATGGCACTGATCCCCACAATCTATGCTCATGGCACTAATCTCCAGAACCTATGAATAAGGCATTGATCCCTATAGTCTCCATAGTCATGGTAGTGATCCCCACAATCTATGATGAAATCGCTGATCCCCACAATTCATTGTCATGGCACTGATTCCCACAATGTATGGTCATGGCAGTAGTGGAGAGAAATAACATGAATGGGATATGAAATTATAAATATACTGATACAAAGAGAATATTCTGAGTCGTTATGCAAACTTCAAACGGCTCAGCACATCATACCATAGCTCCAGAACACGGTAACTGACAGAATAGAACCACTGTCATCAATAAAGGCAGTGTGATAGCGCGACGTGGTAGCTGAAAACCACAAAGTGAGTAGCCTTATGTCAGAGGCTAGTGTATACGAGAAACTTCGTTGATGCTAGATACCGTCACATTATCGAGCAAAGACAGCATGCCAATTATGTTCATGTGTCATGTACAGCTCTTATAAGCATTCTTTTCTATGTCTTACCATGTAGGCAGTAATAGATACGTGAATATGACACCAAGCTGACAGTTAAGACACAGTTGTAGTAATGTTCTAAAAGGAATATCCTACATGTTAAATGGCCGTAGTGGTAAGTAATTCGTTGTATGAGTGTTAGTATGGCACAAATTCTTTTTCACTCCATCCTTCCACCTCCAATTTGATCTCCCACTTTTCCTCGTTCCCTCCACCTCTGACACATATATCCTCTTTGTTAATCTTTCCTCACTCATTCTCTCCATGTGGCCAAACCATTTCAATACAACCTCTTCTGTTCTCTCAACCACCCTCTCTTTATTACCACACGTCTCTCTTACCCTTTCATTATTTACTCAATCAAACCACCTCACACCACATATTGTCCTCAAACATCTCATTTCCAACACATCCACACGTGTGTTACCAACAATACGAAGCAAGTAAATTCTCGTTAGAATGAGGATATTACATAATATAGAAAAGAAATACAGAATGTTGAACAGTTTACGGAGATACAAAAGAAAATCTTATAGAAAATATACAAAGATGACTAAATACTTAATACATCGTTTATCACATATACAGTATGTATTTCTCACACAAGAAAATTTCCACACGTTTTAAACTATTCAAAATCGTAAGTTATATTTTCAAGCAATGACATGTGGGTCTTATTTGAGTTGTTTCAATATCCATTTTGGAACCGTTTCAGATGTTTTTGATAGGTGTTGTACT
This sequence comes from Panulirus ornatus, assembly GCF_036320965.1. Taxonomy (NCBI): domain Eukaryota; kingdom Metazoa; phylum Arthropoda; class Malacostraca; order Decapoda; family Palinuridae; genus Panulirus; species Panulirus ornatus. The sequence goes on from NC_092296.1 coordinate 9,688,118, forward strand.
TGGAAATCATATTATTTATTCACTTAACTGTCAGACAGACAATATAAGATTAATTTACTTCATTTTGTGCTCTATTAATTGCATGTCTTCTCTTGTTACATCGTTGCTTGCGTGTTTGTATGTATACCCTCTATACTTCAGTAAATAAAATGTTTATAAGATATGAACTGACTCTGCATATTACTGCCTGTGTTTTCATTTTCAACGAGTATGACTGAATATATTTGCATGTCAATGAAATACTCTTGCATATCAGGTTGTTATGCTTTAAAAGAATTATTTTGATATGTAAGACGTGATAATTATTTCACATCCATGTACAATACACTACTGAATCCTTTAAAGACTAAAGACTATATTATGTTAGTGTCTGTGTATATATTTTAAGCAAATTTATGACTAGTTGTGTGTGCGTGTGAATGTCAATATGCATGCATGTCAGACTGCTATGCTATGGTACTGTATTTTGTATTACTGCATGCATGTGTGTATGCATGTACATACCATAAGATGAAAACAAAATATGTTCTGATATATATATCTATCAATTCTGTATTTCACCAAATAGATATCACACGATCATTTGTTTCCTTTTATCACAACATTTAAGAATGAGGTGAAATATGAGAGAATTAGGTAAATCTGAATAACGATTAATTACCAACTCAAACCAAAGATAGGATCAGGACATGTACATAATCACCAATTCTTGTTAGAAACAGCAAAACGAAAATCGAAAAATAAAGTATATGGTTCTTGAACCATGAAGAAAGTTTGGTGTCATATAACAAAGTGTCAAGTTTATATTAAGTGTTTACATTGCTAAAGCAAAACATAACATTTATACCACACAAAGTAGAACAAAAGACTTATTCCCTGCAGAAATCATGGCAGATTTGAATATCTAAGAACTACCTTTAAATTTTCCGTTTTCTCTGGTAGCTAATATATGTTTCCCGTTTTCTAAGAGTTCTTAATCACTCTTCCAGACTGCGATATTGCAAGTATCACAAAAGTTAGCATGACAGATTTTTTTAATTGCGCTCCTTTATATGTGTTTCTCGAGCACGGCCGCCATTTGTAGTCTTGTATGTGTCGTCTCCCAAGACGGATGTGTTCTTACGCGCTGTATTTCAAGTCTGTGTTGCCTGATGTCTTAGTGTCTACTCGTCTTCTCGGTAAGTCAGACTTTGCTTAGCACTATGGCAATGTTTCTGTGCATTTTTCCTTGACAAGTGGGGCTTCCTTGAGGTTTTATTCCTCGTATCAATATGCAGGAAGGATTACATAGCTAGCTAGGATGCCATTTGGGTTTCGTTTAGAGTGCCATGATCAACTCTCTTCTTTCAGCCTCTCTATCTTCAGTTAACCTTCACTGCTTTCTTCGGATTATTCACATAAATTTGGTGTCGTATGTTTATCAATTATATGTGAAATGCTGCTTCTGGTAAGCCTTGTATGTTCGTTGTTTCTTAACTTTAGAGCAGAGTTTTTAAAGTTTTTTAGACTTAATGCAATACTTTGCTCTTTGTCCGTATGCTCAGGGCTGGGATCAGGATAAACATACTGAGAGACGCCAGTCAGGCAAGCCTGACGGCAGCCATAACTATATGCGCAGTGACTATGCGCAGGGCATTGTGCAGTCGTAGCTCTTCCGACCACAGTCTTGTGCCTGCTACTGACCTGGACGTATCTGTTGCCGTTCTTTCAGAGGTAGGTTGTAGCTATTCCTCCCTGCGTGGTCTCCACCCTTGCTTTGTTTTGAAGTTTTTTTTGAAGTTATTGTTCATCAATATCTTTGTATAAGGTTGTTTTGTGCAAAATCGATCTTTCATTGACGGATGTCCGCAGGAGAACTCCGCTTGGCCTTTGTGCGACCGGCTCCGCCCTAAAACCTTTTTCTGTATAAAACAATTGCTTGATCTTTTTGTTGGGGGTAGCTAGTTTTCTTCCACTGTCAGGGTTGTTTTGCCATCCCAGATTTTGGGGTTAGGCCTGGAACCAGGTAAGCCATACGCTGCCCCCATAGAATGTAATGGTGACGGACCCTCCATAAAAATTAGGATTGCTGATTTTGTTTTGGTTCATGCGACTGGAGCAACGACTCATGCCTCCCTCAATCCCTTCCTAATCAGGAAGATTATTGATGGATGGTCTGGGCATGTTGAAACGATCAGGAAACTGGTTAGTGGTGATTTGCTGATAAGTTGACGAAACAGGTGGCGGAACTAATTAAGTGAAGTTCCATATCCATGACGTAGTGGTCTCATTACCCATTTCAATGCATTCATTCAGGGGAGTCATCTACCGCACTGATGTCATGGATATGTCAGAGGACGACATTGTGAAGGAACTAGCAAACGAGGACGTTATCGCTGCCTGGTTCATCACCAAAGTCGTCAATGGTGAACGGCGTAGAACTCATCTAGTTAACCTAACCTTCGGGAAAGCTCGGCTACCGGACAATATCTATATTGGTTACATGCCATGTCAAGTTCGTCCCTACGTTCCGATTCCCTTACGTTGTTTTAAATGCCAGAGATTTGGCTCGCCCTTAAGCGTTGCACTCTTTCTGGTAAATGTGGGAGGGAAGTGTGCTGCGGAGGGTCATACCGCTGAGGAGTGTACGGGTAACAGGATGTTGTGTGTTAATTGGGATGGCATCCACCCAAGCTGGGACCGGGCCTGTCCCCGGTTCCAGGTTGAGAAGGACATCTGTGCAGTCGAGACACAAAATAACATCTCATATGGTGAGGCTAGGAGGAGGGTGAAGCAGGGTGATCAATGCCAACCTCACTCTTCTGAACGATGGTAGTGGAACTCGTGTAGATGACCGGACTGGCAATATCTCGGCAATTGATTTATCCTCGTCATGGCCAGATATACTTAATAATTTATTACATGAAAAACATCTTTTTTTAACATTGTCAATGTACTCGGGGACAGCTAGAAGTACTATTGAAAAATTGATGGTCTTCCTCAGAGAAAGAGAATTGATCCAGATGATGTAAGGTGGTTCGTGGGTTTTCTGTGGCGGGGTTGGCTTCGGTGTGAGGCTCCTCCTCCTACTTGGGCAGGTCGCATGGTGGTGTACATTAGACGGTCGGCCTTGAAGGGTGTGGTTATCCTCAGGGGCAGCTGCGCCCTGGGGTTGACCCGGCGGACGTCCAATTATCATCATCTATGTGCATGACGTGGTGGTGGATTATCTTTCGTCTGTCCCATCTCTTCGCACTCTTGGGTAAACTGCAACTGTGGCTGCTGTGCCGACTGGGCTGTGTTTGCCCCCACGTTGGCTCAATACCCACAAAATCTTCTCGTCCCATTATTTCTAATTATAATTCATCTTTACCATAATATCATAATTATAATTTCTCTATTTTTCTATTCTTTATTAGAATAGGTATTTAGGGGTGACTTGAATCACATATTAGATAGGGTTGCAGGCCCCAATGATATTCATCAGAGGTCGATGGCCGTAAAGCCAACCAACAACAAACGTAGTCTGCCAGCTTCGTGTTCTCCGCTTGGAGCTGATTGCTTAAACAGAGGTCTTATTCATAGCCAGGTTAATGAGTCATGGGAGACCATTGGTTGTAACGACTGGTGAATGGCTGGTCAACTATAGGTGAACATGGTGGAGGTGTGGACAACTCTGTAGTTCCCACAGGAAGAAAATGTAGATTGAAGTCATTCGTCGTAAACTTTGGTTTATATTACGATTCGTTCAGGCGACAGCTTTTAATTGTTCACAGTCTTCTGGAACGTCTGACCCCGCCATAGAGGTTATTACTGTTATATGGTTGTTTGCCTCAATTAGTAGCTTAGCTCAACAAGGGAATAATGACTACCTACGTTTTGTATTTGCAGTAGACAAACAATAAGAGACCAGCTTTTGAAGCTCCTTGTGCTGGTCAATGATACCAAACACTTGCGTCTTGTTTACCCTTAGGTTTCACAGAACAAGAGTAGTAAAGGAAACATTGCTAGTGAGAGGTTTTTATCCTCGCAGTTGACGCCAATTTTAAGCATATATTCAAAGATGGATGATAATAGATTAACCTATGATATACCATGACTTCAGCTCTATCATGACTCACACTTTGTCACTTCTAGATGTTATATACAACATGTAATTTAACTTAATGTTTATAGAAAATATGCCTTAATGTGTTCAAGTTGAAGTGGAAAATTAAGATACCGTTCATTTCCAGAATTCCAGTCCAACAACGGGTTGGATATGATGACCTTCCGTTCACCGTCGAGGACCACATTACCCTCAGTCGCCTGCTGACGTCGCAAGAGGGAGGGAGGAAGCCGTCATGAGAGCACTCAAGCGTCTTGCCTCAAGGAGGGTGGTACCTCCTTCGCGTGTAAGTTTGATAGGGGGTAAACCTTCGTCAAGTCAAGGAGGGTGGTACCTCCTTAACGTGTAAGTTTGATAAGGGGTAAACCTTCGTCCAGTCGAGGCGTGAACCACCGACATAAATGATTGACATGTTTATCGCAGACTGGGACCCTTCCTCCGACTTGTGTCAGGATAGGGAGCGCTATTCCCTCAGGGTATTATTAGCCGGAAGGCCATAGTTTTGTGTGAGAGAGTAAGGTACCGTAGCAGCGGAGATAGATAGATAGAGAGAGAGAGAGAGAGAGAGAGAGAGAGAGAGAGAGAGAGAGAGAGAGAGAGAGAGAGAGAGAGAACCCGACGCGTGGCAGTAAGACACTGTTATGTGTCAGGGAGAGACTCGCCTGTTATGATGTGTCATGCTTCTTCGTCTGTCTTGGACTGATCTACCACAGTGTATTAGGAAGGGACGAATGTCAACTGGTGAGACGGTCGTTTGAAAGTGAAAGGCTTTGATGTTAAAGGACGAGTCGGGCGTTGTTGTTTGTCATTGTTGAGGTGTGGGGAGAGAACCTCTCGTCGTATGGCAGAGAACAACAGTCCGCCATGGTAAACTATCGTACATCGAGGCATAATCCCACGACGTGTGGTCGAATCGAAGCTACTGACGTCTGTGAGGGAGTGAGTAGCGTTCCTCCACCGTCACAGAGGAAGCAGTCCTTGTGTGCCAAGGAGTTAGTGGGAATAGTGTGTCCTAGAGTGAGGTGCCAACAAGTGCTAGAGACAAAGCCAGAGAATCTGTCAGTGTTAGCAGCTTTTCTTTGCCACGGTAGTGTGTTAGGAAGTGAGCAGCGGTTTTTTGATGTCGCCACTGTAGTAGTGTGAGGCAGGAAACCAGCCTTCTATATCAGGGAGTTAGTCATGTATTGTGTCATGGTGTGAACTACCCACGTATGTTACAGACGAAGCCACCGACGTGTTTTTTCCTCTGAAGCGTGTGTGTGTGTCAGGCAGGAAGTAATCGTAACGGAGTTGGGTAATGTAGTGTATCTTGGAGTGAGCTACCGATGTGTATCAGACACGATGCTACCGACGTTTGTCAGGGAGTGAGCAGTGTTTTCAGTGTGTCAGGTTGGAAGCCATACCGTTGTGTGTCAGAGAGAGAGAGAGAGAGAGAATCGAATTTGGTTTGCCATGATGTGAGCTACCGACACACGTGTGCTGGAGACGAAGCTTATCGATGACTGTGGGAGAGTGAGCAAAGTTTTTGAGTTCTTGGAAGTAAAGTGTGTTGAAGTAAGCTACCGACGTGTATCAGAGACTGGGCCACCGACGCCTGTCGAGAGTGAGGAACGCTTCCTTTTCAATTTTGTAGTGTGTAAGGCTGGAAGCCGCAATGCGTGTGTATAAACGAATTAGTCGAAGTAGATTGTCGAGGAAAGAACCAACGACGCCAAACTAAAGAGTCCCTTTAGGATATTTGTTCCAGCTAATACCAGACGATTATAGTCAACTTGCATGGCGTATGGGTCGTCAAAGTAAAGCTTCACATTGAGACTGATACAGGCACACGCTAGACGGTTTTATATTGGTTTTGTGGGGTACATAGATCATCAAAGAGTTTTACCTTGAGAATTTTCCCCTGGCGATTTTATTTAGCTGTTAAGGACACCACAGGTAATCAAAGTAAAGCCTTACTCTGAGTTTATGCTGACCAATGCCAAACGATATCTTGCAGCTCTATCGCGCTCCAAGGGTCATCAAAATATTCTTTACTTTGGGAATTATATATTTTTGGTCTATGACTGGCGAGTATATTTAGCTTTTGGGGACTGATATGAGCTTAAGGTATAAGGCAGGAGGTTGTGTATTAGGGATTGAGTTGCCGTAGTCTCCCAAGGAGAGACCCACTGCAGGGAGTGCAGTACTTTACGTTTCTCAGAGAACAGACCGTCGTAGTGCATTGTCGTACATCAGGACGTATGTATATATACTCGTTAATAAGATGCCTTGATTAGGGCATTCAGGTGCCCCTTCTGCCTCGGACACTGTACAAAAAATAAATCGATCAGGACAGTTGGCATACGTGTCTTAGAAATCCGTGGACAAAGGTTGTTTTAGGAAATACTTCCTTAAAAGCAGGACGAGCATATTGCTCATCTTTTAGTCTGGTCTGTTAACACTCTTCTGTTGATTCTGTGTCCACTTATTATTACACGTTAGGGAAGTGCTATAAGAACATATCGGGGTCATTGAAAACCATCGGCGAAATTCCATTTTCTATGGTGAGTGTAGTAAATGGTGATATAGGTTGGTAGTCCTGTCTACAGCCGTCCTGGGAGATGTTCTGTCTATAATTGTGATAAAAATGTCTTATTTCCATCGTCATGGACAAAATGTGTTCTTAAGATCACACTTTTCTCAGTCGTGGTTTTCCATAGAAAGACTGATACTGGCATAAACAAAGGTCTTATTTCTAGCTAGGTACGAGTAAAAGTTGGAGATTAATGGTTATAACCAATGTAGACCGAGTGGTGAACTATAGATGGGTGTACTTGGTGTGTTTGACATATCTCATTGTAGTTACCACAGCTTGAAAATGTATAGAACATGGGAACTGGGTAGACAGAGACTTCGAAGTATATTACTATTCACTCAGGTGACACCTTATGATTGTTCATTCTGGAACGTGTAACCCACCATTCACGTTGTTACAGTTAACATGGTTTTGGTAAATTGATAGTTTAGCTCATTTGAATGACGTTTTTTCTTTTAGATTTGCAGTATAGAAACAGTAACAGACCACCGAGTCTTTCTGAAGTTTCGTGTTGCTAGTGAAAGAAATTAGAAACTGTGGTAAGAGTTCGCCTCACTGCCCAACCTCCCCTAGACGTGGTCACTTCACGCGTTCTCACACCAGCAGACCACAATAATAATGGTACATTTCCATTATAATTATCTGCCTCTGTGGTGGTTAGGTAAGATTTCCATAGGCTATGGTCAGCTGGGCGGGGAGTGACTGCACTGGGTCACGGTGAGGTAGGCTAGAATAGGCGGGTGAGTGGTGGCTACTGCACTGGATCATGGTGAGGTAGGGTAAGTTCGGTCAGCCGCGAAGCGGTGGTGGCTACTATACTGGATCACGGTGAGGTGGCCCAGAAATGGCCGGTGAGTGGTGGCTTCTGTACTGAGTTATGGTGAGGTAGGCTAGGGTCGGCTGGCCGGGGAACGGTAGCTCGTCTACTGGATCACGGTGAGGTAGGCTAGGGTCGGCTGTCCAGGGAGCGGCAGCTTGTCTACAGGATCGCGTTAAGGTAGGCTAGGGTCAGCTGGCCAGGGAGAGGCAGCTTGTCTACTGGATCACGGTGAGGTAGGCTAGGGTCGTCTGGCCAGGGAGCGGCAGCTTGTCTACTGGATCGCGTTAAGGTAGGCTGGGGTCGGCTGGCCAGGGAGTGGCAGCTTGTCTACTGGATCACGGTGAGGTAGGCTAGGGTGAATCGGAGAGACGAGAGGTTGGTGCTCAGAGGTCGCATGATCGCTCTTCTTGATAATGTGTTCTCCATACTGGGCATCGCACATGAAGTTGTCCTGTCCTCCAACACCATGAAGTGGAATAGAAGAAGGTGGAGAGCGGTAACCTTAATGACTTAATATAAGTTATAAGTGTGTGTGAGAAGGAATGAAACATGGCAGCAATGATGAATGAGGCATAGGGAATGAAATACCTGCATCAGAGTTCACTAGCAGCCAAATCCAACATCTCTGTTCGCGGGTGACTATATATGGGTATGGCTAAGTTTTGATAACAATGTAGTAGGCAATATATCTGGAAATATCATTATCATTATTGTAACCACTTTTTCATATTAAAGATATGTAGATTATGTAAAAGAGTAATGAAATTAGGCTTATAACTGTCTAGACTTGATAATCGAAATTGAAAGTGGTGCACATTGGACGGTCGGCCTTGAAGGGTGATGGTTATCCTCCGGGGCAGCTGCGCCCTGGGGTTGACCCGGCGGACGTGCAATTATCATCATCTATATGCATGACGTGGTGGTGGAGGATTATCTTTCGTCTGTCCTATCTCTTCGCACTCTTTGGTAAACTGCAACTGTGGCTGCTGTGCCGACTGGGCTGTGTTTGCCCCTACGTTGGCTCAATACCCACAAAATCTTTTCTTCCCATTATTTCTAATTATAATTCATCTTTATCATAATATCATAATTATAATTTTTCTATTTTTCTATTCTTTATTAGAATAGGTATTTAGGGGTGACTTGAATCACATATTAGATAGAGTTGCAGGCCCCAATGACCTTCCTCATAGGTCGATGGCCGTAAATGCCAACAAACAACAAACGTAGTCTGCCAGCTTCGTGTTCTCCGCTTGGAGTTGATTGCTCCATAAACAGAGGTCTTATTTATAGCCAGGTTAATGAGTCATGGGAGACCACTGGTTGTAACGACTGGTGAATGACTGGTCAACTGTAGGTGAACATGGTGGAGGTGTGGACAACTCTGTAGTTCCCACAGGAAGAAAATGTAAATTGAAGTCATTCGTCGTAAACTTTGGTTCATATTACGACTCGTTCAGGCGACAGCTTTTAATTGTTCACAGTCTTCTGGAACGTCTGACCCCGCCATATAGGTTATTACAGTTATATGGTTGTTTGCCTCAATTAGTAGCTTAGCTCAACATGGGAATAATGACTACCTACATTTTGTATTTGCAGTGTACAAACAATAAGAGACCAGCTTTTGAAGCTCCTTGTGCTGGTCAATGATAACAAACACTTGCGTCTTGTTTACCCTTAGGTTTCACAGAACAAGAGTAGTAAAGGAAACAATGCTAGTGAGAGGTTTTTGTCCTCGCAGTTGACGCCAATTTTAAGCATATATTCAAAGATGGATGATAATAGATTAACCTATGATATACCCATGACTTCAGCTCTATCATGACTCACATAGTCACTTCTAGATGTTATATACAACATGTAATTTAACTTAATGTTTATAGAAAATATGCCTTAATGTGTTCAAGTTGAAGTGGAAATTAAGATACCGTTCATTTCCAGAATTCCAGTCCAACAACGGGTTGGATATGATGACCTTCCGTCCACCGTCGAGGACCACATTACCCTCAGTCGCCTGCTGACGTCGCAAGAGGGAGGGAGGAAGCCGTCATGAGAGCACTCAAGCGTCTTGCCTCAAGGAGGGTGGTACCTCCTTCGCGTGTAAGTTTGATAGGGGGTAAACCTTCGTCAAGTCAAGGAGGGTGGTACCTCCTTAACGTGTAAGTTTGATAAGGGGTAAACCTTCGTCGAGTCGAGGCGTGAACCACCGACATAAATGATTGACATGTTTGTCGCAGACTGGGACCCTCCCACCGACTTGTGTCAGGATAGGGAGCGTTTGGTTCCTCAGGGAGCGCTATTCCCTCAGGGTATTATTAGCCGGAAGGCCATAGTTTTGTGTCAGAGAGTAAGGTACCGTAGCAGCCGAGAGAGAGAGAGAGAGAGAGAGAGAGAGAGAGAGAGAGAGAGAGAGAGAGAGAGAGAGAGAGAGAGAGAGTAAACCCGACGCGTGGCAGTAAGACACTGTTATGTGTCAGGGTGAGACTCGCTTGTTATGATGTGTCATGCTTCTTCGTCTGTCTTGGACTGATCTACCACAGTGTATCAGGAAGGGACGAATGTCAACTGGTGAGATGGTCGTTTGAAAGTGAAAGGCTTTGATGTTAAAGGACGAGTCGGGCGTTGTTGTTTGTCATTGTTGAGGTGTGGGGAGAGAACCTCTCGTCGTATGGCAGAGAACAACAGTCCGCCGTGGTAAACTATCGTACATCGAGGCATAAGCCCACTACGTGTGGTCGAATCGAAGCTACTGACGTCTGTGAGGGAGTGAGTAGCGTTCCTCCACCGTCACACAGGAAGCAGTCCTTGTGTGCCAGGGAGTTAGTGGGAATAGTGTGTCCTAGAGTGAGGTGCCAACATCTGCTAGAGACAAAGCCAGAGAATCTGTCAGTGTTAGCAGCTTTTCTTTGCCACGGTAGTGTGTTAGGAAGTGAGCAGCGGTTTTGTGTTGTCGCCACTGTAGTAGTGTGAGGCAGGAAGCCAGCCTTGTGCATCAGGGAGTTAGTCATGTATTGGGTCATGGTGTGAACTACCCACGTATGTTACAGACGAAGCCACCGACGTGTTTTTGCCTCTGAAGCGTGTGTGTGTGAGGCAGGAAGTAATCGTAACGGAGTTGGGCAATGTAGTGTATCTTGGAGTGAGCTACCGATGTGTATCAGACACGATGCTACCGACGTTTGTCAGGGAGTGAGCAGTGTTTTCAGTGTGTCAGGTTGGAAGCCATACCGTTGTGTGCCAGAGAGAGAGAGAGAGAATCGAATTTGGTTTGCCATGATGTGAGCTACCGACACACGTATGCTGGAGACGAAGCTCATCGATGACTGTGGGAAAGTGAGCAAAGTTTTTGAGTTCGTCGAAGTAATGTGTGTTGAAGTAAGCTACTGACGTGTATCAGAGATTGAGCCACCGACGCCTGTCGAGAGTGAGGAACGCTTCCTTTTCAACTTTGTAGTGTGTAAGGCTGGAAGCCGCAGTGCGTGTGTATAAACGAATTAGTCGAAGTCGAGGAAAGAACCAACGACGCCAAACTAAAGCGTCCCTTTAGGATATTTGTTCCAGCTAGTGCCAGACGATTATAGTCAACTTGCATGGCGTATGGGTCGTCAAAGTAAAGCTTCACATTGAGACTGATTCAGGCTAACGCTAGACGGATTCATATTGGTTTTGTGGGGTACATAGATCATCAAAATAGAGTTTTACCTTGAGAATTTTCCTCTGGCGATTTTAATTAGCTGTTGAGGGCACCACAGGTAATCAAAGTATAGCCTTACTCTGAGTTTATGCTGACCAATGCCAAACGATATTTTGCAGCTCTACCGAACTGAGCTCCATGGGTCATCAAAATAGGCTTCACTTTAGGAATTATATATTTTTGATCCATGACTGGCGAGTATATTTAGCTTTTAAGGAGTGATATGAGCTTAAGGTATAAGGCAGGAGGTTGTGTGTTAGGGATCGAGTTGCCGTAGTCTCACAAGGAGAGAGCCACTGCAGGGAGTGCAGTACCTTACGTTTCTCAGAGAACAGACCGTCGTAGTGCATTGTCGTACATCAGGACGTATGTATATATACTCGTTAATAAGATGCCTTGATTAGGGCATTCAGGTGCCCCTTCTGCCTCGGACACTGTACAAAAAATAAATCGATCAGGACAGTTGGCATACGTGTCTTAGAAATCCCGTCGACAAAGGTTGTTTTAGGAAATACTTCCTTAAAAGCAGGACGAGCATATTGCTCATCTTTTAGTCTGGTCTGTTAACACTCTTCTGTTGATTCTGTGTTCACTTATTATTACACGTTAGGGAAGTGCTATAAGAACATATGGGGGTCATTGAAAATCATCGGCGAAATTCCATTTTCTATGGTGAGTGTGGTAAATGGTGATATAGGTTGGTAGTCCTAGCTACAGCCGTCTTGGGAGATGTTCTGTCTATAATTGTGATAAAAATGTCTTATTTCCATCGTCATGGACAAAAATGTGTTCTTAAGATCACACTTTTCTCAGTCGTGGTTTTCCATAGAAAGACTGATACTGGCATAAACAAAGGTCTTATTTCTAGCCAGGTACGAGTAAAAGTTGGAGATTAATGGTTATAACCAATGTAGACCGAGTGGTGAACTATAGATGGGTGTACTTGGTGTGTTTGACATATCTCATTGTAGTTACCACAGCTTGAAAATGTATAGAACATGGGAACTGGGTAGACAGAGACTTCGAAGTATATTACTATTCACTCAGGTGACACCTTATGATTGTTCATTCTGGAACGTGTAACCCACCATTCACGTTGTTACAGTTAACATGGTTTTGGTAAATTGATAGTTTAGCTCATTTGAATGACGTTTTTTCTTTTAGATTTGCAGTATAGAAACAGTAACAGACCACCGAGTCTTTCTGAAGTTTCGTGTTGCCCGTGAAAGAAATTAGAAACTGTGGTAAGAGTTCGCCTCACTGCCCAACCTCCCCTATACGTGGTCACTTCACGCGTTCTCACACCAGCAGACCACAATAATAATGGTACATTTCCATTATAATTATCTGCTTCTGTGGTGGTTAGGTAAGATTTTTATAGGCTACGGTCGGCTGGGCGGGGAGTGACTGCACTGGGTCACGGTGAGGTAGGCTAGAATAGGTGGGTGAGTGGTGGCTACTGCACTGGATCATGGTGACGTAGGGTAGGTTCGGTCAGCCGCGAAGCGGTGGCTACTATACTGGATCACGGTGAGGTGGCCCAGAAATGGCCGGTGAGTGGTGGCTTCTGTAATGAGTTATGGTGAGGTAGGCTAGGGTCGGCTGGCCGGGGAACGGTAGCTCGTCTACTGGATCTCGGTGAGGTAGGCTAGGGTCGGCTGGCCAGTGAGCGGCAGCTTGTCTACTGGATCGCGTTAAGGTAGGCTGGTGTCGGCTTGCCAGGGAGTGGCAGCTTGTCTACTGGATCACGGTGAGATAGGCTAGGGTGAATCGGAGAGACGAGAGGTTGGTGCTCAGAGGTCGCATGATCGCTCTTCTTGATAATATGTTCTCCATACTGGGCATCGCACATGAAGTTGTCCTGTCCTCCAACACCATGAAGTGGAATAGAAGAAGGTGGAGAGCGGCAACCTTAACGACTTAATATAAGTTATAAGTGTGTGTGAGAAGGAATGAAACATGGCAGCAATGATGAATTAGGGATAGGGAATGAAATACCTGCATCAGAGTTCATTAGCAGCCAAATCCAACGTCTCTGTTCGCGGGTGACTATATATGGGTATGGCTAAGTTTTGATAACAATGAAGTAGGTAATATATCTGGAAATATCATTATCATTATTGTAACCACTTTTTCATATTAAAGATATGTAGATTATGTAAAAGAGTAATGAAATTAGGCTTATAACTATATAGACTTGATAATCGAAATTGAAAGTGGTGCACATTGGACGGTCGGCCTGGAAGGGTGTGGTTATCCTCCGGGGCAGCTGCGCCCTGGGGTTGACCCGGCGGACGTGCAATCATCATCATCGATATGCATGATGTGGTGTTGGAGGACTATCTTTCGTCTGTCCCATCTCTTCGCACCCTTTGGGAAACTACAACTGTGGCTGCTGTGCCGACTGGGCTGTGTTTGCACCCACGTTGGCTTAATACCCACAAAATCTTTTCTTCCCATTATTTCTAATTATAATTCATCTTTATCATATCATAATTATTATTTCTCTATTTTTCTATTCTTTATTAGAATAGGTATTTAGGGGTGACTTTAATCACATATTAGATAGAGTTGCAGGCCCCAATGACCTTCCTCAGAGGTCGATGGCCGTAAATGCCAACAAACAACAAACGTAGTCTGCCAGCTTCGTGTTCTCCGCTTGGAGTTGATTGCTCCATAAACAGAGGTCTTATTTATAGCCAGGTTAATGAGTCATGGGAGACCACTGGTTGTAAGGACTGGTGAATGACTAGTCAACTGTAGGTGAACATGGTGGAGGTGTGGACAACTCTGTAGTTCCCACAGGAAGAAAATGTAAATTGAAGTCATTCGTCGTAAACTTTGGCTCATATTACGACTCGTTCAGGCGACAGCTTTTAATTGTTCACAGTCTTCTGGAACGTCTGACCCCGCCATATAGGTTATTACAGTTATATGGTTGTTTCCCTAAATTAGTAGCTTAGCTCAACATGGGAATAATGACTACCTACATTTTGTATTTGCAGTGTACAAACAATAAGAGACCAGCTTTTGAAGCTCCTTGTGCTTGTCAATGAAAACAAACACTTGCGTCTTGTTTACCCTTAGGTTTCACAGAACAAGAGTAGTAAAGGAAACAATGCTAGTGAGAGGTTTTTGTCCTCGCAGTTGACGCCAATTTTAAGCATATATTCAAAGATGGATGATAGATTAACCTATGATGTACCCATGACTTCAGCTCTATCATGACTCACATAGTCACTTCTAGATGTTATATACAACATGTAATTTAACTTAATGTTTATAGAAAATATGTCTTAATGTGTTCAAGTTGAAGTGGAAATTAAGATACCGTTCATTTCCAGAATTCCAGTCCAACAACGGGTTGGATATGATGACCTTCCGTCCACCGTCGAGGACCACATTACCCTCAGTCGCCTGCTGACGTCGCAAGAGGGAGGGAGGAAGCCGTCATGAGAGCACTCAAGCGTCTTGCCTCAAGGAGGGTGGTACCTCCTTCGCGTGTAAGTTTGATAAGGGGTAAACCTTCGTCGAGTCAAGGAGGGTGGTACCTCCTTAACGTGTAAGTTTGATAAGGGGTAAACCTTCGTCGAGTCGAGGCGTGAACCACCGACATAAATGATTGACATGTTTGTCGCAGACTGGGACCCTCCCTCCGACTTGTGTCAGGATAGGGAGCGTTTGGTTCCTCAGGGAGCGCTATTCCCTCAGGGTATTATTAGCCGGAAGGCCATAGTTTTGTGTCAGAGAGTAAGGTACCGTAGCAGCGGAGATAGATAGAGAGAGAGAGAGAGAGAGAGAGAGAGAGAGAGAGAGAGAGAGAGAGAGAGAGAGAGAGAGAGAGTAAACCCGACGCGTGGCAGTAAGACAGTGTTATGTGTCAGGGTGAGACTCGCTTGTTATGATGTGTCATGCTTCTTCGTCTGTCTTAGACTGATCTACTACAGTGTATCAGGAATGGACGAATGTCAACTGGTGAGATGGTCGTTTGAAAGTGAACGGCTTTGATGTTAAAGGACGAGTCGGGCGTTGTTGTTTGTCATTGTTGAGGTGTGGGGAGAGAACCTCTCGTCGTATGGCAGAGAACAACAGTCCGCCGTGGTAAACTATCGTACATCGAGGTATAAGCCCACGACGTGTGGTCGAATCGAAGCTACTGACGTCTGTGAGGGAGTGAGTAGCGTTCCTCCACCGTCACACAGGAAGCAGTCCTTGTGTGCCAGGGAGTTAGTGGGAATAGTATGTCCTAGAGTGAGGTGCCAATATGTGCTAGAGACAGAGCCAGAGAATCTTTCAGTGTTAGCAGCTTTTCTTTGCCACGGTAGTGTGTTAGGAAGTGAGCAGCGGTTTTGTGTTGTCGCCACTGTAGTAGTGTGAGGCAGGAAGCCAGCCTTGTGCATCAGGGAGTTAGTCATGTTTTGGGTCATGGTGTGAACTACCCACGTATGTTACAGACGAAGCCACCGACGTGTTTTTACCTCTGAAGCGTGTGTGTGTGAGGCAGGAAGTAATCGTAACGGAGTTGGGCAATGTAGTGTATCTTGGAGTGAGCTACCGATGTGTATCAGACACGATGCTACCGACGTTTGTCAGGGAGTGAGCAGTGTTTTCAGTGTGTCAGGTTGGAAGCCATACCGTTGTGTGCCAGAGAGAGAGAGAGAGAATCGAATTTGGTTTGCCATGATGTGAGCTACCGACACACGTATGCTGGAGACGAAGCTCATCGATGACTGTGGGAGAGTGAGCAAAGTTTTTGAGTTCGTCGAGGTAATGTGTGTTGAAGTAAGCTACTGACGTGTATCAGAGATTGAGCCACCGACGCCTGTCGAGAGTGAGGAACGCTTCCTTTTCAACTTTGTAGTGTGTAAGGCTGGAAGCCGCAGTGCGTGTGTATAAACGAATTAGTCGAAGTCGAGGAAAGACCCAACGACGCCAAACTAAAGCGTCCCTTTAGGATATTTGTTCCAGCTAGTGCCAGACGATTATAGTCAACTTGCATGTATGGGTCGTCAAAGTAAAGCTTCACATTGAGACTGATTCAGGCTAACGCTAGACGGATTCATATTGGTTTTGTGGGGTACATAGATCATCAAAATAGAGTTTTACCATGAGAATTTTCCTCTGGCGATTTTAATTAGCTGTTGAGGGCACCACAGGTAATCAAAGTATAGCCTTACTCTGAGTTTATGCTGACCAATGCCAAACGATATTTTGCAGCTCTACCGAACTGAGCTCCATGGGTCATCAAAATAGGCTTCACTTTAGGAATTATATATTTTTGATCCATGACTGGCGAGTATATTTAGCTTTTAAGGAGTGATATGAGCTTAAGGTATAAGGCAGGAGGTTGTGTGTTAGGGATCGAGTTGCCGTAGTCTCACAAGGAGAGAGCCACTGCAGGGAGTGCAGTACCTTACCTTTCTCAGAGAACAGACCGTCGTAGTGCATTGTCGTACATCAGGACGTATGTATATATACTCGTTAATAAGATGCCTTGATTAGGCCTAGCATTCAGGTGCCCCTTCTGCCTCGGACACTGTACAAAAAATAAATCGATCAGGACAGTTTGCATACGTGTCTTAGAAATCCCGTCGACAAAGGTTGTTTCAGGAAATACTTCCTTAAAAGCAGGACGAGCATATTGCTCATCTTTTAGTCTGGTCTGTTAACACTCTTCAGTTAATTCTGTGTTCACTTATTATTACACGTTAGGGAAGTACTATAAGAACATATGGGGTCATTGAAAATCATCGGCGAAATTCCATTTTCTATGGTGAGTGTGGTAAATGGTGATATAGGTTGGTAGTCCTAGCTACAGCCGTCTTGGGAGATGTTCTGACTATAATTGTGATAAAAATGTCTTATTTCCATCGTCATGGACAAAATGTGTTCTTAAGATCACACTTTTCTCAGTCGTGGTTTTCCATAGAAAGACTGATACTGGCATAAACAAAGGTCTTATTTCTAGCCAGGTACGAGTAAAAGTTGGAGATTAATGGTTATAGCCAATGGAGACTGAGTGGTGAACTATAGATGGGTGTACTTGGTGTGTTTGACATCTCTCATTGTAGTACCACAGCTTGAAAATGTATAGAACATTCGAACTGAGTAGACAGAGACTTCGAAGTATATTGCTATTCACTCAGGTGACAGCTTATGATTGTTCATCCTGGAACGTGTAACCCACCATTCACGTTGTTACAGTTAACATGGTTTTGGTAAATTGATAGTTTAGCTCATTTGAATGACGTTTTTTCTTTTAGATTTGCAGTATAGAAACAGTAACAGACCACCGAGTCATTCTGAAGTTTCGTGTTGCCCGTGAAAGAAATTAGAAACTGTGGTAAGAGTTCGCCTCACTGCCCAACCTCCCCTATACGTGGTCACTTCACGCGTTCTCACACCAGCAGACCACAATAATAATGGTACATTTCCATTATAATTATCTGCTTCTGTGGTGGTTGGGTAAGATTTCCATAGGCTATGGTCGGCTGGGCGGGGAGTGAGTGCACTGGGTCACGGTGAGGTAGGCTAGAATAGGTGGGTGAGTGGTGGCTACTGCACTGGATCATGGTGAGGTAGGGTAGGTTCGGTCAGCAGCGAAGCGGTGGCTACTATACTGGATCACGGTGAGGTGGCCCAGAAATGGCCGGTGAGTGGTGGCTTCTGTACTGAGTTATGGTGTGGTAGGCTATGGTCGGCTGGCCAGGGAGTGGCAGCTCGTCTACTGGATCACGGTGAGGTAGGCAAGGGTCGGCTGGCCGGTGAGTGGCAGCTCGTGTACTGGATCGCGGTGAGGTAGCCTAGGGTCGGCTGGCCAGGGAGTGGCAGCTCGTCTACTGGATCGCGTTAACGTAGGCTAGGGTCGGCTGGCCAGTGAGCGGCAGCTTGTCTAATGGATCGCGGTGAGGTAGGCTTGGGTGAATTGGAGAGACGAGAGGTTGGTGCTCAGAGGTCGCATGATCACTCTTCTTGATAATGTGTTCTCCATACTGGGCATCGCACATGAAGGTGTCCTGTCCTCCAACACCATGGAGTGGAATAGAAGAAGGTGGAGAGCGGTAACCTTAATGACTTAATATAAGTTATAAGTGTGTGTGAAAAGGAATGAAACATGGCAGCAATGATGAATGAGGCATCGGGAATGAAATACCTGCGTCAGAGTTTATTAGTAGCCAAATCCAATGTGTCTGTTCGCGGGTGACTATATAAGGGTATGGCTAAGTTTTGATAACAATGAAGTAGGCAATATATCTGGAAATATCATTATCATTAATGTAACCACATTTTCATATTAAAGATATGTAGATTATGTAAAAGCTATGAAATTAGGCTTATAACTATCTAAATTTGATAATTGAAATTTCAATTTAGGCAATCGAGTGTGTCCATTCCTTGTGAACATGGTTGTGTTTTACTGCTGGCAGAGAGAACATGAGCGGCAGAGGCAACCCCCTCCAGCGAACGTTATGGGCATAAGACGTCTCCCCGTTGAGCGGCAGGCGAATTTTTCACGACAAAGGAACACACCACAGAACTCCAGCGAGGAATGAACGCCTGAGGGAACAGCACACACTCCGGGTGAAACTTAGATTGTGGTCTGAAGCAGTGTTCACGGAGATGTGTGTATCGAACTCTCATGGCAAGGTTCACTGCTGGAGGAGGAACTGTACCAGGTAAGAAGTTAGTGATACGTTGCTGTTCAAAGACTTAGAACGTCATAGTATGGTAACAAGAAACTCATGTGGATAACCAAAAGTTAATGATGTACTTTTCATACACCATAAATGAAATAAAATCATAATGTTTCAGAGGGACAAATGACTGAGCCAACATGAGGGAGGAGATCCGTTCGTCACTTTACCTGCTACATCTAATGGAAAGTGACATTACATGGTCTCAGTGACGTTTTCAACATTGGAGGCCGCTCTACTGCAACGACTGTTGCAGTAATTGCTGGAGGAACGTTTCTTGCCGTCTCTGTGGGTGATGGGTTTACCTCTCCCTGCCCGGCCTGTCATTTCTATTAACGACAGGTGCCCCGTCCACACTGCTCGTGTTTTTCGACACTGGTCCCTAGGAACAAGACACCCTACAGCTCCTGGACTAGGCCAGCAAAGGAGCGGACCTAATTGTCATCGAACATGTTTGGGCAGAAATGGTGTACACCTGGCCACCAGGAGACGAGATGACTAGCCATTGATTACTGAACCACGTCCACACCCTTCGGGGGAATTCTTCAGACTGGACCGTGTTTTAGATAGTAACTATAAATTGAATTTCATGTGTCTTTATAAATTGATAGATTTATCATTGCTTAATAAACATTAGTGTCAGTAATAAGAGGACAATGTATACTTAAGCGATATGTAGAGGAAGATGTATGTATGTTTATGATTTATTCATGCTGGTATGGAAGGTTGTTTATTCCCAGTTGTAAGTTCAATTATGGCCACCAACATTCTTGTTTGTTTTTCCAGCTGTATGGAATAGTTAATGAGTGTTTCAAATAGTACCTATAAATTGAATTTCATTTGTCTTTGTAAATTGATAGATTTATCATTGCTTAATGAACATTAGTGTCAATAAGAAGAGGACAATATATACTTCAGCGATTTGTAGAGGAAGATATATGTATGTTTATGATTTACCCATGCTGGTATGGAGGGTTGTTTATTCCCAGTTGTAAGTTCAATGGTGGCCACCAACATTTTGGTTTGTCTTTCTAGCTGTATGGAATAGTTAACGAGTGATAATGATTACAATAAAACATTTGAACGGTTCATTGTGTTTGATTATATGTCTATTGTTTTTATGCTGTATCAAAAGACGAACTACCACCAACACATGGCAACGCAGCAGTGTGATACGAACGAAGAGTCGTCTGTATAGAGAAAGTAATTGATGATTTAAGTATCGGCCAACTTTACTTCTGACGAATGATGGAGTGTATCAATATCCAGCTTACGAGATGGACAAATCCATAGTGGTAGGAGTATCCATGCAAATATAACAATGGGGAATTTGTATGGCATAATCTTAACATTTCCATAATATCAGCATTGTTCAGTTAAGTATACACCTTGCTGATCAGATACTTAACCATACTACAACAACAGTGGCTTGCATTAACCTCTCGTAGTCTTCTCCTACCAACAGCTTTATAAATATTACACCCTCTCTAACAGAAATGTCCGAGGTCCATTTTGATTAAGATAAATGAGGCATATCACTAGTCGACCATCGTAGAAGTTGATGGTATAGAGTTCTACTTCCATCCACAGAGGATAATGAAACTATGTAATAGTTGTATACATATACCACAAATATCTATAGATAAACATTGCTCTCGTAGACTTTCACCAAAAAAGCGGAAATATGTTATATGAAGGAATTGGAAGCAAATATTTCATTACGATATTGAAACTGGTTATAAGAGGGATACTTTGTGCCAATGTTTATGGAAATTTTGCAAAAAGACAAACGTAAGCATAGACTTGTGTGGTCCTAACAGTACGATGCAAACAGATTTTCATTAGAATGAGGATTTTACATAACATAGAAAGATACAGATTCTTGAACATTTTACAGAAATACAAAATATGATTTTAGAGGAAATGTACAAAGATGGCTAAATACTTTACAACATCGCTTATTACATAAACAATATGCATTTCCCGCAAAAAAATTCCATGCGTGTTTAACAATTTAAAATTGTAAGTTATGTTTACAAGCACATGGATCTTATTTGAGTTGTTTCAATGTCAATTTTGGCACTGTTTCAGATGTTAGCAAGTGTTGTGATTGGAAATCATATTATTTATTCACTTAATTGCCAGGCAGACAGTATATGATTAATCTATGTTTACTTCAATTTGTGCTTTATACTAGTAATTACATGTCTTCTCTTGTTTCATCGTATCTTGCGTGTTTGTATGTATAGTCCTCCACATCAGTAAACAAAATGCTTATAAAATATTAACTGGCTCTGCATATTACTGCCTGTGTTTTCATTTTCAACGAGTATGACAATATATTTCCATGTAGGTAGAAATACTCCTGCATATCAGGTTGTTAAGCTTTGAAAGAATGATTTTGATATGTAAGACTGGCTCATTTTACATCTATGTACAATACACTGTTAGATTCTTTAAAGACTATTATATGTTAGATATATGACTGCTTGTGTTTGCATGTGAATGTCAATATGCATGTATGTCAGACTGTTACCCTTTGGTATTGTATTTTGTATCTACATGCATATGTGTATGCATATACATACAGTCTACCATAAGGTGAAAACAAAATATATTCTGATATATATTTATCAATACTGTATAACGCCAAATAAATATCACACGATCATTTGTTTCTTTTTATCAATATTTAGAAATGAAGTGAAATGTAAGAGTATTAGAAAAATCTAAGTTACGATAAATTACCAACACAAACCGAAGATAGGCTTAGGACTTACATCCTAAGATATCAATTCATATAAACTCCAGTAAAACGAAAATATATATATAAAAAAAAAGATATATGATTCATGAACCATGAAGAAAATTCTATGTCATTCAACAAAATGTCAAGTTTATATTAAGTTTTCCATTGCTAAAGCAAAGCATAACATTTATATCACACAAAGTAGAACAAAGGACTTCTTCCCTGCAGAAATTATGGCACATTTGAATATCTAATATCTACCTTTAAGTTTCCCGTTTTCTCTGGTAAGTTTCCCGTTTTCTAATGGTTTTAATCGCTCTTCCAGATGGCGTTACTGCAAGCATCACAAAAATTAGTTTGACAAACTCTTTTAATTGCGCTTCTTTGTATGTGTTTTTCTTCAGCACGGCCGCCATTTGCAGTCTTCTGTGTGCCGGCTCCCAAGACGGATGTGTTCTTACGCTCTGTATTTCAAGTCTGTGTTGCCTGATATCTTAGTGTCTACTCATCTTTTCGGTAAGTCAGACTTTATTTAGCGTTATGGCAATGTTTCTGTGCATTTTTCCTTGACAAATGGGCTTACGTGAGCTTTTATTCCGCGTATAAATACTGAGGAAGGTTCACACTGCTCCTAGCTAGGATGCCATTTTGGTTTCGTTTAGAATGCCATGATCAACAGTCTTCTTTCAGCTTTCCTATCTTCCGTTCACCTTCACTGCTTTCTTTCGTCTGAAAATTTGGTTTATATTACGATTCGTTCAGGCGACAGCTTTTAATTGATCACAGTCTTTTGGAACGTCTGACCCCGCCATATAGGTTATTACAGTTATATGGTTGTTTGCCTCAATTAGCAGTTTAGCTCAACATGGGAATAATGTCTATCTACGTTTTGTATTTGCAGTATACAAACAATAAGAGACCAGCTTTTGAAGCTCCTTTTGCTGATAAATAATGACATGCAGTTGCATCTTGTTTACCCTAAAGTTTTACAGAACAAGAATTGTAAGGATAACATTGCTAGTGAGAGACTTTTGGCCTCACAGTTGCCACCAATTTTAAGCATACATTTAAAGGTGGATGATAATAGATTAACCTATAATGTACCCATGATTTCAGCTCTATCATGAACCACACATGGTCACTGGTAGATGTTATATACATGTAATTTAACTTAATGTTTATAGAAAATATGCCTTAATGTGTTCAAGTTGAAGTTGAAATTAAGACACCGTTCATTTCCAGAGTTCCAGTCCAACAACGGGTTGGATATGATGGCCTTCCGTCCACCGTCGAGGACCACGTCACCCTCAGTCGCCTGCTGACGTCGCAAGAGGGAGGGAGGAAGCCGTCATGACAGCACCCAAGCGTCTTGCCTCAAGGAGGGTGGTACCTCCTTCAGGTGTAAGTTTGATAGGGGGTAAACCTTCGTCGAGTCAAGGAGGGTGGTACCTCCATCACGTGTGTTTGATAGGGGGGTAAACCTTCGTCGAGTCAAGGAGGGTGGTACCTCCATCACGTGTATGTTTGATAGGGAGGTAAACCTTCGTCGAGTCAAGGCGTGAACCACCGACATAAATTATTGACATGACGGTATGTGGCAGACTGGGACCCTCCCTCCGGTTTGTGTCAGTATAGGGAGCATTTGGTTCCTCAGGGAGCGGTATGCGGGGTCACACGGGTGATCATCACTTTGAGAATTTTATTCGATGCGGCTTCTGCGGGCTATAATGTCGTCAAAAGTCGAGCTTAACGTAGTGAATTATATTATGGCCGACGCCAGATGACTTTATTCCAATTTTACGGGCTCCACTAGCGGGTCATCAGTGTAAAGCTTCAACTTGGGAAATTTTGTCCATCTGATTCCAGACGATTTTATTCAGTTTTTGTGGATTGGGCCCAGGGGGTCTTCAAACTTAATGCTTCGACCCGGAAATTTTGTTCTGACTAACGTCAGATTATTTTCATCAGGTTTTGCTGGGCCCACGCACGGGTCGTTAAACTTAAAACTTTTTTACTTTTGCATAAAAGAACGACGCCATATGAAGCTTATACAATTGTTTACAAAAATTATTGTTCCTTGCCTACATACTTTTATGGAAGTCAGTTACTTTTTGCATCATAATTTCCTTCTCGAAGCTTCAAGCTGTTATCTGTAATTATACGTTTAATTATATGTTTAATGAATAATTTGACATCACAATAGTGCCAAGTGAAACTAGAGAGTTACGAAAACCTTTGTGGATGCTAGAGAGGTAACTCATTGACTCCGGGTTGTCACTGGTCTCATATAGATAGTTATGAAATATTTTTTTGTTCCAATAATCCATGAATTATCACCATAAGCACTTTCAAACATTGATGATCCATTTATTTGACTACAGCTCTGGTATGATGCTTTATATGTCTTATCTCATAAATTCTTGACAAATGATGAATGCAGACCTTGTAACTTCTTTGCACCTTCTCTGCACTCACATCCATAATACGAGGCGCACATTCTGCCACACACGATACATAAGGTACACATTCTGCCACACACGATACATAAGGTACACATTCTGCCACACAGGATAAATGACGCACATTCTGCAACACATGATACATGAGGCATACATGCTGCCACACACGATACATGAGGCACACGTTCTACCACACACAATACATAAGGTACACATTCTGCCAGACACGACATATAAGGTACACATTCTGCCACACAGGATACATGAGGCACACATTCTAGACACAAGATACATGAGGCACACATTCTGCCACACACGATACATGTAGCACACATTTTGCCAGACACGATACATAAGGCGCACAATCTGCCACACACGATACATAAGGTAAACATTCTGCCTCACACGATACTTAAGGTACACATTCTGCCACACACGATACATGAGGCAAACATTCTACCACACACGATACATGAGGCACACATTCTACTACACACGATACATGAAACACATTCTGCCACACACATAATACATGAGGCACACATTCTACCACAACGATACATGAGGCACACATTCTGCCACACACGATACATGTGGCACATATTCTGCCACACACGATACATGAGGCGCAAATTCTGCTACACACGATTCATAAGGTAGAAAATCTGCCACACACGATACATAGAGTACACATGCTGCCACACACGATACATAAGGGACACATTCTGCCACACACGATACATGAGGCACACATTCTGCCAGACATGATACTTGTGACACACATTCTGCCACACACGATACATGAGGCGGACATTCTACCACACGCGATACAAAAGGTACACATCTGCCTCACAGGATACATAAGGTACACATTCTACCACACACGATACATGAGGCACACATTCTGCCACACACGATACATGGGGCACACATTCTACCACAACGATACGTGAAACACACATTCTACCACACATGATACATGAGGCACACATTCTACCAAACTAGATACATAAGGCACACATTCTACCACAACGATACATGAGGCAAACATTCTGCCACACACGATACATGTGACACACAGTCTCCCACACACGATACATGAGGCGCATATTCTGCCACACGATACATAAGGTACACATTCTGCCACACACGATACATAAGGTACACATTCTGCCACACACGATACATAAGGGACACATTCTGCTACACACCATACATGAGGCACACATTCTACCACACACGATGCATGAGGCACACATTCTACCACAACGCCACATGAGACACACATTCTGCCACAAACGATACATGTGGCACAAATTCTGCCACACAATATACATAAGGCACACATTCTGCCACAAATGATACATAAGGCACACATTTTACCACACGATACATGAGGCACACATTCTGCCACATACGATACATGTGGCACATAGTCTACCACACACGATACATGAGGCGCATATTTTGCTGCACACAATACATAAGGTCTGCCACACATGATACATAAGGGACACATTTGCCACACACCATACATGAGGCACACATTCTACCACACACCATACATGAGGCACACATTCTACCAAAACGCTACATGAGACACACATTCTGCCACAAACGATACATGTGGTACATATTCTGCCACACGCGATACCTGAGGCGCATATTCTGCCACACATGATACATAAGGTACACATTCTCCCACACACAATACATGTGGCACAAATTCTGCCACACACGACACATAAGGCACACATTTTTCCACACACGATACATGAGGCACACATTCTGCCACACACGATACATGTGGCACATAGTCTACCACACACGATACATGAGGCGCATATTTTGCCACACACGATACATAAGGTACACATTCTGCCACACACGATACATAAGGGACACATTCTGCCACACACTATACATGAGGCACACATTCTACCACACACCATACATGAGACACACATTCTACCACAACGCTACATTAGACACACATTCTGCCACAAACGATACATGTGGCACATATTCTGCCATACGCGATACCTGAGGCGCATATTCTGCCACACACGATACATGAGCTACACAGTCTCCCACACACGATACATGTGGCACAAATTCTGCCACACACGATACATAAGGCACACATTCTGCCACACACGATACATAAGGCACACATTTTACCACACACGATACATGAGGCACAGATTCTGCCAAACACGATACTTGTGGCACACATTCTGCCACACACTATACATAAGGCGCACATTCTGCCACACACGATACATAAGGAACACATTCTGCCACAGGATAAATTAGCTAGCAAACACGATACATGAGGTAATCATTCTAACACACAGGATACATGTGGCACACATTCTTCCACACACGATACATGTGGCACACATTCTACCACATCGATACATGAGGCGAACATTCTGCCACACACGATACGTAAGGTACACATTCTGCCACACACGATGCACAAAGTAATCATTCTGCCACACACGATACATAAGGAACACATTCTGCCACACACGATAAATGAGGCACATATTCTACCACACACGATATACGAGGCACACATTCTACCACAACGCTACATGAAGCACACATTCTGCTACACACGAT
This sequence comes from Panulirus ornatus, assembly GCF_036320965.1. Classification (NCBI taxonomy): domain Eukaryota; kingdom Metazoa; phylum Arthropoda; class Malacostraca; order Decapoda; family Palinuridae; genus Panulirus; species Panulirus ornatus. The sequence goes on from NC_092296.1 coordinate 9,714,824, forward strand.
ACTTGTGCCACATATTCTGCCTCACGCGATACATGAGCCCAAATTCTGCCACACACGATACTTAAGGTACACATTCTACCACACACGATACATAAGGTACACATTCTGCCACACACGATACATAAGCGACACATTGTGCCACACACGATACATGAGGCACACATTTTACCACACATGATACATGAAGCACACATTCTGCCAAACATGATACTTGTGGCACACATTCTACCACACACGATACATGAGGTGCACATTCTGCGGCAATCATTATGCCACTCACGATACATGAAACACAAATTCTTCAACAAAAGATACATAAGGTACACATTCGGCCTCACAAGATACATGAGGGATACCTTCTGCCACACACGATACATAAGGTACACATCCTGCCACACACGATACATGAAGCACACATTCTGCCACATATGATGCATGAGGCATAAATTCTACCACACACGATACATAAGGTACACATTCTACCAGACACGACACATAAGGTACACATTCTGCCACACAGGATACATAAGGCACACATTCTACCTCACACGATACATGAGGCGCAACGTCTGCCACACACGATACATAAGGGACACATTGTGCCACACACGATACATAAGGTACACATTCTGCCACACACGATACATGAAACACACAATCTGACACACACGATACATGAGGCAAACATTCTTCCACACACGATACATGAGGCACACATTGTACCACAACAATGCATGAGGCACACAATCTTCCACACACGATACATGTGGCACATAGTGTGCCACACACGATACATGAAGCGCGTATTCTGCCACACACGATACATAAGGGACACATTCTGTCACACACGGTACATGAGGCACACATTCTGGTAAACTCTATACTTGTGGCACACATTTTGCCACAAACGATACAGGAGGCGGACATTCTGCCACACTCGATACATAAGGTACACATCTGCCACACACTATATATAAGGTACACATTCTGCCACACTCGATATATGAGGCAAACATTCTGCCACACACAGTACATGGGGGAGACAATATACCACAGCGATACACGAAACACATTCTACCACACACGATACATGAGGCACACATTCTACCAGACACGATACATGAGGCACACATTCTTCCACACGATACATGTGGCACACATTGTACCATACACAATAAATAAGGCACACATTCTGCCACACGATACATAAGGTACACATTCTCCAACACACTATACATGAGGCGCATATCTACCACACACGATACATAAGGTACAGGTTCTGCAACACACGATACATAAGCGACACAATGTGCCACACACGATGCATGAGGCACAAATTCTACCACACACGATACATGAGGCACACATTCTACCACAAAGCTACATGAGGCACATATGCTGCCACACACGATACATGTGGCACATATTCTGCCACACGCAATACATGATACCACACACGATACATAAGGTACAGGTTCTGCAACACACGATACATAAGCGACACAATGTGCCACACACGATGCATGAGGCACAAATTCTACCACACACGATACATGAGGCACACATTCTACCACAAAGCTACATGAGGCACATATGCTGCCACACACGATACATGTGGCACATATTCTGCCACACGCAATACATGAGGCCCATATTCTGCCACACACGATACATAAGGTACACATTCTGCCACACACGATACATAAGGCACACCTGCCACACACGATACATGAGGCACATATGCCACACATGATACATAAGGGACACATTCTGCCACACACGATACATGAGGCACATATTATGCCACACAATACATAAGGCACACATTCTACCACAACGCTACAGGAGGCACACAATCTACCACACACGATACATAAGGTACAAATTCTGCCACACACGATACATAAGGTACAGGTTCTGCAACACACGATACATAAGCGAAACATTGTGCCACACACGATACATAAGGGACACATTCTGCCACACACGTTACATTTAGCACATATTCTGCCACACGCAATACTAGAGGCCCATATTCTGCCACACACGATACATAAGGTACACATTCTGCCACGCACGATACATAAGGTACACCTTCTGCCACACACAATGCATAAGGTACAGATTCTGCCACACACGATACATACGTTACACATTCTGCCACACACGATATATGAGGCCCATATTCTGCCACACACGATACATAAGCGACACATTGTACCATACACGATACATGAGGCACATTTTAAAACACATGATACATGAGGCACACATTCTGCCAAACACGATACTTGTGGCACACATTCTACCACACACGATACATGAGGCGCACATTCTGCCACACATTATACATAAGATACGCATGCTGCCACACGATACATAAGGTACACATTCTGCCACACGATACATAAGGTACACATTCTGCCACACACGATAAATGAGACACAAATTCTTCAACAAAAGATACATAAGGTACACATTCGGCCTCATACGATACATGAGGAGCACCTTCTGCCACACACAAGACATAATGTACACATTCTGCCACATATGATACATGTGGCATACATTCTGCCACACACGATACATAAGGTACACATTCTGCCACACACAATACATAACGTAGACATCTTGCCACACACAATGCATAAGGTACACATTCTGCCACACACAATACGTAAGGTACACATTCCGCCACGCACGATACATGAGGCACACATTCTGCCACATATGATATATGAGAGACAAATTCTACCACACACGATACATGAGGAACACATTCTAACACACACGATATATGAGGCACACATTCTGCAACACACGATACATAAGGCACACATTCTGCAACACACGATACATAAGGCAAACATTCTGCCACACACGGTACATAGGGCACACATTCTGCCACACACGATACATGAGGCACACATTCTTCCACAAAAGATACATGGGGCGCACATTCTGCCACACACGATACATATGGCACACATTCTGACACACACTATACATAAGACCCATATTCTGCCCACACGAAGCAAAAGTAACACATTCTGCCACACACGATACATAAGATACACATTCTGCCACACAGGATACACGAGGCACACATTATGCCACTCACGATACATGAGACACAAATTCTTCAACAAAAGATACATAAGGTACACATTCGGCCTCACACGATACACGAGGGACACCTTCTGCCACACACAATACATAAGGTACACATTCTGCCACACACAATACATAAGGTACCCATTCTGACACACAAAATACACAAGGGGCACATTCCGCCACACAAGATACATGAGGCACACATTCTGCCACATATGATACATGAGGCACACATTCTTCCAAACACGATACATGAGGCACACATTCTGCCACACACGATACATAAGGTACACATTCCGCCACACACGATACATGAGGCACACATTCTGCCACACACGATACATAAGGTACACATTCTGCCGCACACGATACATGAGGCACACATTCTGCCACACACGATACATAAGGTACACATTCTGCCACACACAATATATAAGGTACACATTCTGCCACACGCAATACATAAGGTACACATTCTGCCACACACAATACATAAGGTACACATTCTGCCACACAAGATACATGAAGCACACATTCTGCCACATCTGATCCATGAGGCATACATTCTACCACACACGATACATAAGGTACACATTCTACCAGACACAACACATAATGTACACATGCTGCCACACAGGATATATGAGGCACACACTCTACCTCACACGATACATGAGGCACACATTCTGCCCCATACTATATATGTGGCATACATTCTGCAAAACACGATACATGAGGCGCAAAATCTGCCACACACGATACATAAGGTACATATTCTGCCACACACGATACATGTGGCACACATTCTACCACACACGGTACATGAGGCGCACATTCTGCCACACACGAGACATAAGGTACACATTCTGCCACACGATACATAAAGGACACATTCTGCCACACGATACATACATTACACATTTTGCCACACGTGACACATGAGGCAAACATTCTACCAAACCCGATACATGAGGCACACATTCTACCACACACGATACATTGGGCACATATTCTGCCATACACGATACATGAGGTACACATTCTACCACACACGTTACATAAGGCAAACATTCTGCCACACACGATACATTGGGCACACATTCTGCCACACACGATACATGAGGCACACATTCTTCCACAAAAGATACATGGGGCACACATTCTGCCACACACGATACATATGGCACACATTCTGACACACACTAAACATGAGACCCATATTCTACCCACAAGAAGCATAAGGAACACATTCTGCCACACACGATACTTGAGGCACACATTCTACCACACACGATACATGAGGGACACATTCTACCACACACGATACATGAGGCGCACATTTTGCCACACACGATACATAAGGTACATTCTGCCACAGACGATACATGTGGCACACATTCTGCCACACATGATATATAAGGCACACATTGTGCCACACACGATACATGAGGCACACATTCTACAAACACGATACATGAGGCACACATTGTACCACACGATACAAGAGGCACATATCCTGCCACACGATACATGAGGCACACATTCTACCAACACGATACATGAGGCACACATTTTAACACACACGATACATGAGGCACACATTCTACCAAACATGATAAACGAGGCACACATTGTACCACACGATACAAGAGGCACATATCCTGCCACACGATACATGAGGCACACATTGTGCCAAACACGATACATACGGCACGCGTACAACCATAACTGATACATGAGGCACATATTCAGCCACACACGATACATAAGGGAGAGATTCTGCCACACACGATACATGAGGCACACATTCTACCACCACACACAATACATGAGGCGCACATTCTACCACACACGATATACGAGGCACACATTATGCCACACACGATACATGCGCACATTCTACCGCACACGATACACGAGCCACACATTTTGCCACACACTGTACATGTGGCACACATTCTGCCACACACGATACATGAGGCACACCTTCTACCACTCGCAATACATAAGGCACGAATTCTTCCACTCACGATACATAAGGTACACATTCTGTCACACACGATACATGAAGGAAAGATTCTGCCACACACGATATATAAGGTACACATTCTGCCACACACGATACATGTGGCACAAATTCTGCCACACACGATACATAAGATACACATTCTGCCACACAAGATACATGAGGTCCACATTCTGCCCACGCGAAACACATAGAGTACATTCTGCCACACACGATACATAAGGCACACATTTTCCCACACACGATACATGATGCGCAAATTCGGCCACATACGATACATTAGGTACACATTCTGTCACACACGATACATGTGGCACACATTTTACCACACGTGATATATGAGGTAAGCATTCTACCACACACGATACATGAGGAACACATTCTAACACACACGATACATGAGGCACACTTTCTACCACACAAAATACATGAGGCACATATTCTACTAGACACAAGACATGCGGCACACATTCTACCACACACGATACATGAGGCACACATTCTACCACACACGATACATGAGGCGCAACTGTACCACACGATACAAGAGGCACATATTCTGCCACACGATACATGAGGCAAACATTCTGCCCCACACGATACATAAGGGACACATTCTGCCACACGATACATAAGGTATACATTCTGCCACACACGATACATAAGGGACACATCCCGCCTCACATGATACATGAGGCACACATTCTGCCACACACGATACATGAGGCACACATTCGGGCACACAAGATACGTGAGGGGCACATTCTGCCACACAGGATACATAAGGTACACATTCTGCCACACACGATATATGTCGCACGCATTCTGCCACACACGATACATGAGGCACATATTCTGCCACACACGATAAATGAGGCACAAAGCCTGACACACACGATACAGGAGGTGCACATTCTGCCACATACGATATATAAGGTACACATTCTGCCATATGCTATACATGAGGCAAACATTCTACCACACACGATACATAAGGAACACATTCTAACACACAAGATACACGAGGCACACATTCTACCACACACTATACATGCGGCACACATTCTACCACACACGATACATGAGGCACACATTCTACCACCCATGGTATATGAGGCACACATTCTAACACACACAATACATGAGGCAAACATTCTACCACACATGATAAATGAGGCACATATTCTACCACACATGATACATGAGGCGAACATTCTACTACATATGATACATGAGGCGCATACTCTAACACACACAATACATGAAGCACACATTCTAGCACATGATACATGTGGCACACATTCTATCACACAAGACACATGAGGCACACATTCTACCACACATGATACATGAGGCACAGATTGTACCACACGATACAAGGGGCACATATTCTACCACACGATACATGAGGCACACATTCTGCCACAGACAATACATAAGGGACACATTCTGCCACACAAGGTACATGAGAACACATTCTAACACACACGATACATGAGGCACACATTCTAACACACACGATACATGAGGTACACATTCTACCATACACGATACGTGAGGCAAACATTCTTCCACACACGATACATGAGACACACATTCTTCCACATACGATACATCAGGCACACATTCTACTACACGGTACATGACACCTACAGTCTACCACACACGATACACGAGGCACACATTCTACCGCACACGATACATGAGGCGCACATTTTACCACACACTATACATGTGGCACACATTCTGCCACACACGATACATGAGGCGCACATTCTGTCACACACGATACATTCTGTACACATTCTGCCAGACATGGTAGATAAGGGGCACATTCTGCCACACAAGGTGCATGACACACATATTTTACCACATACGATACATGAGGCACACATTCTGCCCCACACGATATATGTGGCACCATTTCTGCCACACACAATACATGAGGCACATACTCTGCCACACAGGATACATAAGGTACACATTCTGCCACACACAATACATAAGGTACACATTTGCCACACATGATGCAGAAGTTACACATTCTGCCACACACGATACATGAGGTACAAATTCTGCCACACACGAAACATGAGGCCCACATGCCGCCACAAAAAGATACATGAGGTGCACTTTCTGCCACACACGATACATAAGGTACACATTCTGCCACACACGATATATGTGGCACACATTCTGCCACACACGATACATAAGGCACACATTTTCCCACACACGATACATGATGCGCAAATTCGGCCACATACGATACATAAGGTACACATTCTGCCACACACGATACATGTGGCACACATTTTACCACACATGATATATGAGGCAAGCATTCTACCACACACGATACATGAGGAACACATTCTAACACACACGATACATGAGGCACACTTTCTACCACACAAAATACATGAGGCACATATTCTACTAGACACAAGACATGCGGCACACATTCTACCACACACGATACATGAGGCGCAACTGTACCACACGATACAAGAGGCACATATTCTGCCACACGATACATGAGGCAAAGATTCTGCCACACACGATACATAAGGGACACATTCTGCCACACGATACATAAGGTACACATTCTGCCACACACGATACATGAGGGACACATTCTGCCTCACATGATACATGAGGCACACATTCTGCCACACACGATACATGAGGCACACATTCGGCCACACAAGATACAGTGAGGGACACATTCTGCCACACAGGATACATAAGGTACACATACTGCCACACACGATATATGTCGCACGCATTCTGCCACCCACGATACATAAGGCATATATTCTGCCACACACGATACATGAGGCACATATCCTGCTACACACGATACAGGAAGTGCACATTCTGCCACATACGATATATAAGGTACACATTCTGCCATATGCTATACATGAGGTACACATGCTGCCACACACGATACATGCGGTACACATTTTACCACACATGATACATGAGGCAAACATTCTACCACACACGATATATAAGGAACACATTCTAACACACAAGATACATGAGGCACAGATCTACCACACACTATACATGCGGCACACATTCTACCACACACGATACATGAGGCACACATTCTACCACACATAGTATATGAGGCACACATTCTAACACACACAATACATGAGGCAAACATTCTACCACACATGATACATGAGGCACATATTCTACCACACATGATACATGAGGCGAACATTTTACTACATATGATACATGAGGCGCATACTCTAACACACACAATACATGAAGCACACATTCTAGCACATGATACATGTGGCACACATTCTATATACGTGAAGCACACATTCTACCACACATGATACATGAGGCACAGATTGTACCACACGATACAAGAGGCACAGATTGTACCACACGATACAATAGACATATATTCTACCACACAATACATGAGGCACACATTCTACCACACATGATACATGAGGCACACATTCTGCCATACACGGTACATGAGGCACACATTCTTCCACACACGATACATGAGGCACACATTCTACCACACACGATACATAAAGAACACATTCTGCTACAGACGATACATGAGGCACACATTTTACCACACACGATACATGAGGCACACATTCTACTACACATGATACATGAAGCACACATTCTACCACACATGATACATGACCACACATTCTAACACACACGATACCTGAGGCACACATTCTAACACACACGATACATGAGGTACACATTCTACCACACACGATACATGAGGCAAACATTCTTCCACACACGGTACATGAGACACACATTCTTCCACACACGATACATCAGGCACACATTCTACTACACACAATACATGAGACCCACAATCTACCACACACGATACATGAGGCACACAATCTACCGCACATGATACATGAGGCACACATTTTACCACACACTAGACATGTGGCACACATTCTGCCACACACGATACATGAGGCGTACATTCTGTCACACACGATACATTCTGTACACATTTGCCAGACATGGTAGATGAGGGGCACATTCTGCCACACAAGGTGCATGAGACACATATTTTACCACACACGATACATGAGGCACACATTCTGCCCCACACGATATATATGGCACAATTTCTGCCACACAATACATGAGGCATATGCTCTGCCGCAGAGGATACATAAGGTACACATTCTGCCACACACGATATGTAAGGTACACATTCTGCCACACATGATACATGAGATGCACATTCTGCCACACACGATACATGTGGCACACATTCTGCCGCACACGATACATGAGTCCCACATTCTGCCCACACGATACATAAGGTACACATTCTTCCACACAAAATATATAAGATACACATTCTGCCACACACGATACATGAGGCACACATTCTAACACACACGATACATGAGGCACACATTCTACCACACATGATACATGCGGCACATATTCTCCCACACAAGATACATGAGCCACACATTCTGCCACACACGATACATGAGGCACACATTCTGCCACACACGATACATATGGAACAAATTTTATCACACATGATACATGAGGCACACATTCTACCACACACGATACATGAGGCACACATTCTACCACACGCGATACATGCGGCACATATTCTACCACACATGATACATGAGGCACACATTGTACCACACGATACAAGAGGCACATATTCTGCCACACGATACATGAGGCACACATTCTGCCACACACGATACATGCGGCACGCATACTACCATAACCGATGCATGAGGCACACATTCAGCCACACACGATACATAAGGGGATCTGCCACAGACGATACATGAGTCACACATTCTACCACCACACGCGATACATGAGGCGCACATTCTACCACACACGATAAATGAGGCACAATATACATGTGGCACACATTCTGCCACACACGATACATGTGGCACACATTCTGCCACACACGACACAAAAGGTACACATTCTGCCACTCGCGATACATGAGGCACACATTCTGCCACACACTATATATAAGGTACACATTCTGCCACACACGATACATGAGGCACACATTCTGCCACACACGATACATGAGAGACACATTTAACCACACACAATACTCGAGGCACGTATCCTACCACACACGATACATGAGTCTCACATTTCACCACATACGATGTATGTGGCACGCATTTTGCCACACACGATATATACGGCACACATTCTGCCACACACGATACATAAGGTACACACTCTGCCACACCTGATACATGGGACACATTCGTCCACACACGATACATGTGGCGCACATTCTGCGACAACCGATGTATGAGGCCCACATTCTGCCCACACGATACATAAGGTACACATTCTGCCACACACAATACATAAGATACACATTCTGCCACGCACGATACATGAGGCACACATTGTGGCACTCGCGATACATGAGGCATACATTCTTCCACTCATGATTCACAAGATACACAATCTGCCACACACGATACATGAGGGAAAGATTCTGCCACACACGATACATAAGATACACATTCTGCCAGACACGATACATAAGATGCACATTCTGCCACACACGATACATAAGATGCATATTCTGTCACACACGATACATAAGATACACATTCTGCCACACACGACACATAAGATGCACATTCTGCCGCACACGATACATAAGATGCACATTCTGCCACACACGATACATAAGATGCACATTCTGCCACACACGATACATAAGATGCACATTCTGATACATACGATACATAATGCACATTCTGCCACACACAATACATGAGGGACACCATCTGCCACAAACGATACAAAAGGTACACATTCTGGCACACACGATACATGTGGCACGCATCCTGTCACACACGATACATAAGGTACACATTCTGCCACACACGATATATGATGCACACATTCTGCCACACACGGTACATGAGGCACACAATCTGCCACACACGATACATGTGGCACACATTCTGCCACACACGTTACTTGAGGCACACATTCTACCACACACAATACATGAGGCGCACATTCTGCTACACACGATACACAAGGTACACATTCTGCCACATACGATAAAGAAGTTACACATTCTTCCACAAACGATACATGAGGAGCACATTCTGCTACACAAGATACATGAGGCCTCGCATTTTCCTTAGATTTTCAAATTCTTCAGATTTTTATGAAAATCTGTGTTTAGATGGTTTTCTTTATGCTGATTACGTATTTCGAATCAAAACACTACATTTCTTAATATCAACTGTGTTAATAACACTTTGATAAATTACATTAATATTCGTGTGCTAAATACTCCACTCGTTAGAATATTTTACACATTTTGACTACATATTCTGCTAGGGAATTTCGTGAATTTTTTGATACCATAGATTTTCTTGAAAATTTCAGTATAGATATCAAGAGTGCTGAACAAGAATCTGTGGTCAAAGTTAGATTTTTTTCGATTTAGTGGAGTAATTAGCACACGAATATTTATGTAATTTATTTAAGTGCTGATAATACGTTTAATATTAGGAAATGTAGTTTTTTTTTCAAAATACGTAATCAGGATAAAGATTACCATCTATACGCTGATTTTCATAAAAATCTGAAGAATTTGAAAATGGGAGGAATTTCCGCGATCTTTTTTTTTGTCTTGATTTTTTTTTTTTATTTCAGTATAGATGCTATTACACCTGCTGAATAAGAATCTGTGGCAAAATGTGAAAAATATTCTAATTAGTGGAGTAATTAGCACACGAATATTAGTGCAATTAATCAAAGTTCTAGTAACACGGTTGATATTAGGAAATATAGTGTTTTAATTCAAAATACCTAATCAACTTAATGTCGTCTATTATCATTTTCATGAAAGTCTGAAAAACTTGAAAATCTGTTGAGAATGTTAGGCTATTACCTTGGAATTTTCGTGATTCTTTTGATACCATGGATTTTCTTGAAAAGTTAAGTATAGATGCTATTAAGAGTGCTGAATAAGAATCTGTTGTCAAAAGTATAGATGCTATTAAGAGTGCTGAATAAGAATCTGTGGTCAAAATTTAGAAATTACTCTAATTATTAGAATAATTAGCACACGAATATTAATGTAATTAAGGTGCTAATAACACGGTTAATATTAGGAAATGTGTGTTGATTCGAAATACGTAATCAGCTTGCAGAATATCATCTATACTTAGATTTTCATTAAAGTCTGAAGAACTTGAAAATCTGAGGAAAATGCAAGGCCTGGGAATTTTCGTGATTTTTTTGATCTTATGGATTTTCTTGAAACTGTGGTCAAAATGTAGAAATATTTCTAATTAGTGGAGTAATTAGCACACGAATGTAAATGTAATTAATTAAAGTGCTAATAACTCGATTATATTAGGAAAGTAGAGTTTTTATTCGAAATACGTAATCAGCATAAAGAATACCATCTATACTCAGCTATGGCCTTGGAATTTTCATGATTTTTTTGACACATTAGATTTTCTTGAAAATTACAGTATAGATGTTATTAAGAGTCCTGAATAAGAATCTGTGGTCAAAATTTAAAACTTTTTGTAATTAGTGGAGTAATTAGCACACGAATATTACTGAAATTAAATTAAGTGCTAATAACACGTTTAATATTTCTAATTAGTGGAGTAATTAGCACACGAATGTTAATGTAATTAATCAAAGTGCTAATAACACGATTATATTAGGATATGTTGTTTTAATTCGAAATACGTAATCAGAATAAAGAAAACCATCTAGACAGATTTTTATAAAAATCTGAAGAATTTGAAAATCTGAGAAAAATGCAAAGCCTTGGAAATTTCGTGATTTTCTTTTTTATGTAGATTTTCTTGATAATTTCAGTATGGATGCTATTAAGAGTGCTAAATAAGAATTTGTGGTCAAAATTTAAAGATTTGTGTAATGTAGTAATTAGCACACGAACATTAATGTAGTTACGTGCTAATAACACGGTTAATATTAGGAAATGTAGTGTATTGATCGAAATACGTAATCAGTATAAAGAATTCCATCTATACATAGATTTTCATTAAGATCTGAAGGATTTGAAAATCTGAGAAAAATGTTGGTATAGCCTTGGAAGTTTCATGTTTTTTTTTGCATGGATTTTCTTGAAAATTTCAGTATACATGGTATTAAGAATGCTGAATAAGAATCTGTGGTCAAGATGTAGAAATCATTCTGATTAGTGGAGTAATTAGCACACGAATATCAATGTAATTAAGTAAAGTGCTAATAAGATGGTTAATATTAGGAAATGTAGTTTTTTGATTCAAAATACGTAATCAGCATAAAGAATACCATCTATACTCATATTGGCATTAAAATCTGAAAAACCTGAAAATCTGAGGAAAATATAAGGCTATAGCCTGGGAATTTTCGTGATTTTTTGATAGAACGGATTTCCTTAAGAAATTCAGTATAGATGCTGTGGTCAGAATTTAAATTTTTTTCTATTTAGTGGAGTAATTAAACACGAATATTTATGTAATTTATTTAAGTGCTAATAACACGTTTGATATTAGAAAATGTAGTGTTTTGACTCGAAATACGTAATCAGCATAAAGAAAACCATCTAAACTCAGATTTTCATAAAAATCTGAATATGAAAACCTGAAGAAAATGCAAGGCTATAGCCTTGGAATTTTAGTGATTGTTTGGAGGGCATAAATTTTTTGGAAGATTTAAGTATAGGTGCTATTACGCCTGCCAAGAATCTGTGGTCAAAATGTGGAAAATATTCTTATTAGTGGAGTAATTAGCACACGAATATCAATGCGATTAGTTAAGGTGCTAATAACACGCTTAACATTAGGAAATGTAGTGTTCTGATTCGAAATGCGTGATCATCATAAAGAAAACCATCCATGTTCAGATTTTCATTAAAATCTGAAGAAATTGAAAATTTGAGGAAAATGCAAAGCTTTAGCCTTGGAATTTTCGTGATTTTTTTTATGTGGATTTTTTTGAAAACTCAGTATAGATGCTATCAAGCGTGTTGAATAAGAATCTGTAGTCAAAATGTAGAAGTTATTCTAATTAGTGGAGTAAATAGCACACGAATATTATTGTAATTTATGTAAATGCTAATAACACGTTTGATATTAGGAAATGTAGTGTTTTGATTGGAAATACGTAATCAGCATAAAGAATGCCCTCTATACAAAGATTTTCATTAAAATCTGAAGAATTTGAAAATCTGAGGAAAATGCATGGCTATAGCCCTGGAATTTTCGTGATTTTTTTTTTATATGGATCTTCTTGAAAATTTCAGTATAGATATTATTGTGCTGCATAAGAATCTGTGGTCAAAATGTAGAAATTATTCTAATTAATGGAGTAATTAGCACACGATTATTAATGTAATCACTTAAAGTGCTAACAACACGGTTAATATTAGGAAATGTAGCGTTTTGATTCGAAGTACGTGATCAACATATGGATACCATCTATACTCAGATTATCATTACAATCTGAAGAACTCGAAAATCTGAGGAAAATGCAAGGCTATATATAGCCTTGGAATTTTCGTGATTTTTTTTTTATATGGATCTTCAAGATTTTTTTTATATGGATTTTCTTGAAAATTTCAGTATAGATGCTATTAAGAATGCTGAGACAAACATTGTGCCACACACGATACATGAGGCATACATTCTGCCACATATGATACAGCTACAGAAACAATGATCAGAATCGGGAATTCTTCCAAATTTAGAGAAATTGACAAATACGAATGAACTAAACTTGGCA
>NC_092296.1:9729879-9743840 GCF_036320965.1 Panulirus ornatus
GATATGTTGTTTTAATTCGAAATACGTAATCAGAATAAAGAAAACCATCTAGACAGATTTTTATAAAAATCTGAAGAATTTGAAAATCTGAGAAAAATGCAAAGGCCTTGGAAATTTCGTGATTTCTTTTTTATGTAGATTTTCTTGATAATTTCAGTATGGATGCTATTAAGAGTGCTAAATAAGAATTTGTGGTCAAAATTTAAAGATTTGTGTAATGTAGTAATTAGCACACGAACATTAATGTAGTTACGTGCTAATAACACGGTTAATATTAGGAAATGTAGTGTATTGATCGAAATACGTAATCAGTATAAAGAATTCCATCTATACATAGATTTTCATTAAGATCTGAAGGATTTGAAAATCTGAGAAAAATGTTGGTATAGCCTTGGAAGTTTCATGTTTTTTTTTGCATGGATTTTCTTGAAAATTTCAGTATACATGGTATTAAGAATGCTGAATAAGAATCTGTGGTCAAGATGTAGAAATCATTCTGATTAGTGGAGTAATTAGCACACGAATATCAATGTAATTAAGTAAAGTGCTAATAAGATGGTTAATATTAGGAAATGTAGTTTTTTGATTCAAAATACGTAATCAGCATAAAGAATACCATCTATACTCATATTGGCATTAAAATCTGAAAAACTGAAAATCTGAGGAAAATATAAGGCTATAGCCTGGGAATTTTCGTGATTTTTTGATAGAACGGATTTCCTTAAAAAATTCAGTATAGATGCTGTGGTCAGAATTTAAATTTTTTTCTATTTAGTGGAGTAATTATAAACGAATATTTATGTAATTTATTTAAGTGCTAATAACACGTTTGATATTAGAAAATGTAGTGTTTTGACTCGAAATACGTAATCAGCATAAAGAAAACCATCTAAACTCAGATTTTCATAAAAATCTGAAGAATATGAAAACCTGAAGAAATTGCAAGGCTAGAGCCTTGGAATTTTAGTGATTGTTTGGAGGGCATAAATTTTTTGGAAGATTTAAGTATAGGTGCTATTACGCCTGCCAAGAATCTGTGGTCAAAATGTGGAAAATATTCTTATTAGTGGAGTAATTAGCACACGAATATCAATGCGATTAGTTAAGGTGCTAATAACACGCTTAGCATTAGGAAATGTAGTGTTCTGATTCGAAATGCGTGATCATCATAAAGAAAACCATCCATGTTCAGATTTTCATTAAAATCTGAAGAAATTGAAAATTTGAGGAAAATGCAAAGCTTTAGCCTTGGAATTTTCGTGATTTTTTTTATGTGGATTTTTTTGAAAACTCAGTATAGATGCTATCAAGCATGTTGAATAAGAATCTGTAGTCAAAATGTAGAAGTTATTCTAATTAGTGGAGTAAATAGCACACGAATATTATTGTAATTTATGTAAATGCTAATAACACGTTTGATATTAGGAAATGTAGTGTTTTGATTGGAAATACGTAATCAGCATAAAGAATGCCCTCTATACAAAGATTTTCATTAAAATTTGAAGAATTTGAAAATCTGAGGAAAATGCATGGCTATAGCCCTGGAATTTTCGTGATTTTTTTTTATATGGATCTTCTTGAAAATTTCAGTATAGATATTATTGTGCTGAATAAGAATCTGTGGTCAAAATGTAGAAATTATTCTAATTAATGGAGTAATTAGCACACGATTATTAATGTAATCACTTAAAGTGCTAACAACACGGTTAATATTAGGAAATGTAGCGTTTTGATTCGAAGTACGTGATCAACATATGGATACCATCTATACTCAGATTATCATTACAATCTGAAGAACTCGAAAATCTGAGGAAAATGCAAGGCTATATATAGCCTTGGAATTTTCGTGATTTTTTTTTTATATGGATCTTCAAGATTTTTTTTATATGGATTTTCTTGAAAATTTCAGTATAGATGCTATTAAGAATGCTGAGACAAACATTGTGCCACACACGATACATGAGACATACATTCTGCCACATATGATACAGCTACAGAAACAATGATCAGAATCGGGAATTCTTCCAAATTTAGAGAAATTGACAAATATGAATGAACTAAACTTGGCATTCTATCATACATTCACAGCTACCGGGTTGGCCTATTCTAGATTGTCACTCCGGGATTAGTGGTCAATAAGTATACGTTAAGTGCAAATAGCAGTATTTACCGATCTTTTAGTCTTTAGGGAATCGATGATATACATATTTTGTGTGTGTGTGTGTGTGTGTGTGTGTGTGTGTGTGTGTGTGTGTGTGTTTGAGCTTTCCCGCATACAACACCAGTGAGAACGTCCGACCATGTTTTCGTGCTTTCAGATTCAAGGTGAACGTGAGAAACAACCGCTTCGTCTCGCACCATTTTTTGACAACTATACAACCTTAGTCCCTTTATATTGATCATTTCATTGCTACACAACCTGTTGAAAAGTATATATGTATTTACATGATGCTGTTTCACGAGTTAGAACGCAATTTTTCAGGTATACAGACTCTGGAAGTCGAGAAAGGCCCAGGTATGCTCATGGGCCAAACTGCATTCCTGAAACGTGTACTTCGTTTACGTGCAGACGACAACTTGGTCCCCATCCAATGCCAACGTACATTCCTCACGCAACAGTATCATACTCTCAGGTTTCAGTTAGTATTGATGCTCAGCTTAAGTTTTATCTTTTATGTGCGTGCTCAGTGTGACATTTTTGCCTCTTGCCCATGCGCGGTCTGAAGTGGCGCATACACACATCACTGTTTACTTTGATTTGCTTAGAATTAGTGGCGCGAAATAGCTCAGTGAGTGTAAAAGTGGCTTCCTTCAGTGTTCATGATTTAACAGCCAATATCCTTGAAGATCGGTGTGGGCTAATGGTCAATATCCTTGAAGATCGGTGTGGGGAATATCTCTCCTCGTAATGGTGCAGTTCAGTACCTGAACTTTAAGTGTCGATGAATACATCATAGAATTCCTTATGACAAAATGATAAAGAAACATTTAGTTGTATGGACGATGCCCTCCCTGCCATACCTCAGGATCTGTGGCAATACTCAGTGACCGTATTCTCCTTGTAATAATCTCTCTTATGCTCAGCCAAGTATGGGCAAAACGTCACCCAAGAATCTTAGATATTGTTGAAGAGATATTAGTTGTATGATTATTTAATTGTATCACTTGACAGGTACGAGAACGCTATGAGTGGGTGACTCAGGGTTAGATATATATATGTACATATATAATAACGGCTCTGAGATACAAAGTTTTTCATAAAAACTGAAAATTTCTATGAAAGATGACGACAGATTTATAGGATAATCATTTGTACCCGTTGTTCAGACGAAGTGCCGGCCATCATGACCAACAGTATGATACATTTCAAGACTATATTGATAAGAGACGCATCATGACAATATCGTTGCATTACCCCTAAAGGTGAGTTGTGGCGAATAAACGTTACATTCTTCCATGTGATAACTTGCTTCACTGGAACATTTGTAACAAAGTCGCAATCAAAGAAGTTAACAGAAAGAGAATAACCTATGAAAAGTCCACTCATTCCTCTTGAGCTTAAAGATATTGTATTTATAGGTGGAAATGCAGTCACTGAAGTAGAAGGACTGGAAGCGGCAGCAACGCGAGTCGTCGGGGAACGGACAAACATGTTCCTCACCCTCTAAGACATCATCTACATCCTTAACCTCGCCTTGGCTGCCAGCGTCGCCGCTAAGAACCATGCAATGCTGGAGGTGCTCAGAGGTACAAAGCTTTTCAAAAAAACTGAAAACTTCTATGAATATATGACGACAGATTTATAGGATAATCATTTGTAGCCGTTGTTCAGACGAAGAGCCGGCGATTATGACCAACAATATTATACATTTCACGACTGTATTGACCTCAGAAGATTGACAAGAGACGCATCATGACGATATCGTTGGATTATCCCTAAAGGTGAGTTGTGGCGTATAAACGTTACATTCTTCCATGTAATAATTTGCTTCACTGGAACATTTGTAGCAAAGTCGTAATCAAAGAAGTTAACAGAAAGGGAATAACCTATGAAAAGTCCACTCATTCCTCTTGTGCTTAAAGGTATTGTATTTATGTGTGGAGATGGAGTCACTGAAGGAGAAGGACAGGAAGCGGCAGCAGCAGGAGTCGTCGGGGCAATGGACCAACATGTTCCTCACACTCTAGGACCTCCAGGGTATCTTCTACATCCTTGTCTGGGCCGCCAGCGTCGCCGCTAAGAACCAGGCACGGCTCGAGGCGCTCAGAGGTGCAAAGATTTTCATAAAACCTGAGAATTCCTATGAATATATGACAACAGATTTATAGGATAATCATTTGTAGGCGTTGTTCAGACGAAGTGACGGACATCATGACCGACAGTATCATACATTTCAGGACTGTATTGACTTTAAAAGATTGACAAGAGACGCATCATGACGATATCGTTGGATTACCCGTAACGTTAGTTGTGGCAAATGAAGGTTACATTTTCCCATGTAATAATTTGCTTCACTGGAACATTTGTAGCAAAGTCCACTCATTCCTCTTGAGCTTAAAGGTAATGTATTTATAGGTAGAGATGGAATCGCTGAAGGAGAAGGAATGGAAACGGTAGGAACATGAGTTGTCGGACCAACATGTTCCTCACCCTCCAGGATCTCCAGGGCATCTTTTGTATCCTCGTCTGCGTCGCCGTTTAGAACCAAGCACTGCTGGAGATGCTCAGAGATACAAAGCTTTTCATAAAAACTGAAAATTTCTATGAATATATGACAGATTTATAAGATAATCATTTGTAGCTGTTGTTCAGACGAAGTGCCGGCCATCATGACCAACAATATCACACATTTCAGGAATGTATTGACCTCAAAAGATTGACAACAGACGCATCATGACGATATCATTGGATTATCCCTAAAGGTGAGTTGTGGCAAATGAACGTTACATTCTTCCATGTACTACTTTCCTTCACTGGAACCTTTGTAGCAAAGTCGTAATTAAAGAAGTTAACATAAAGGGAATAACCTATGAAAAGTCCACTCATCCCTCTTGAGCTTAAAGGTATTGTATCTATAGGTGGATTTGGAGTCACTGAGGTAGAAGGACTGGAAGCGGCAGCAACATGAGTCGTCGGGGTAGCGGACCAACATGTTTCTCGCCCTCCAGGACCTCCAGTGTATCTTCTACATCCTCGTCTGGGCCGCCAGCGTCGCCAATAAGAACCAGGCACTGCTGGAGGTGCTCAGAGGTACAAAGCTTATCATAAATTCTGAAAATTTCTATGAATATATGACAGATTTATAGGATAATCATTTGTAGCCGTTGTTCAGACGAAGTGCCGGCCATCATGACCAACAGTGTCATACATTTCAGGACTGTATTGACCTAAAAACATTGACAAGAGACGCATCATGATATCGTTGGATTACCCATAAAGGTGAGTTGTGGCAAATGAAGGTTACATTTTTCCATGTAATAATTTGCTTCACTGGAACATTTGTAGCAAAGTCCACTCATTCCTCTTGAGCTTAAAGGTAATGTATTTATGTGTGGAGATGGAGTTACTGAAGGAGATGGAATGGAAGCGGCAGCAGCAGGAGTTGTCGGACCAACATGTTCCTAACCCTCCAGGACCTCCAGTATATCTTTTACATCCTCGTCTGGGCCGTCTGCGTCGCCGCTACGAGCCAGGCACTGCTGGAGGTGCTCAGAGGTACAATGTTTTCCATAAAAACTGAAAATTGATATGAATATATGCCGACAGATTTATAGGATAATCATTTTAGCCGTTGTTCAGACGAAGTGCCGGCCATCATGACAATGTCGTTGGATTATCCTTAAAGGTGAGTTGTGGCAAATGAAGGTTACATTTTTCCATGTAATAATTTGCTTCCCTGGAAAATTTGTAGCAAAGTCCACTCATTCCTCTTGAGCTTAAAGGTAATGTATTTATAGGTGGAGATGGAGTCACTGAAGGAAAAGGACTGGAAGCGGCAGCAACGTGAGTCGTCGGGGCAGCGGACCAACATGTTCCTCACCCTCCAGGACCTCCATTGTATCTTCTACATCCTCGCTTTGGCCGCCAGCGTCGCCGCTAAGAAACAGGTACTGCTGGAGGTGCTCAGAGATACAAAGCTTTTCATAAAAACTGAAAATTTCTACGAATATATGACGACAGATTTATAGGATAATCGATTGTAGCCGTTGTTCAGACGAAGAGCCGGCTATTATGACCAACAGTATTATACATTTCAGGACTGTATTGACCTCAGAAGATTGACAAGAGACGTATCATGACGATATCGTTGGATTATCCCTAAAGGTGAGTTGTAGCAAATGAACGTTACATTCTTCCATGTAATAATTTGTTTCACTGGAACATTTGTAGCAAAGTCGTGATCAAAGAAGTTAAGAGAAATGGAATAGCCTATGAGAAGTCCACTCATTCCTCTTGAGCTTAAAGGTATTGTATTTATAGATGAATTTGGAGGCACTGAAGGAGAAGGACTGGAAGATTCAGCAGCAGAAGCCGTCGGGGCAACGGACCAACATGGTCCTCAACCTCCAGGACATCCAGAGTATCTTCTATATCCTCGTCTGGGCCGCCTGCGTCGCCGGTAACAACCAGGCACTGCTGGAGGTGCTCAGAGGTACAAAGCTTTTCATAAAAACTGAATAAGTCTATGAATATATGACGACAGATTTATAGGATAATCATTTTAGCCGTTGCTCAGACGATGTGCCGGCCATCATAACAATGTCGTTGGATTATTCCTAAAGGTGAGTTGTGGCAAATGAAGGTTACATTTTTCGATGTAATACTTTCCTTCACTGGAACATTTGTAGCAAAGTCCACTCATTCCTCCTGAGCTTAAAGGTAATGTATTCATAGGTGGAGATGGAGTCACTGAAGGAGAAGGACTCTAAGCGGCAGCAACATGAGTCGTCGGGGTAGCGGACCAACCTGTTCCTCACCCTCTAGAACATCTACATCCTTGTCCTCGCCTGGGCCGCCAGCGTCGCCATTAAGAACCAGGTACTGCTGGAGGTGCTCAGAGGTACAAAGCTTTTCATAAAAACAAAATTTCTATGAATACATGACGACAGATCTATAGGATAATCATTTGTAGCCATTGTTCAGAGGAAATGCTGGCCATCATGACCAACAATATCATACATTTCAGGACTGTATTGACCTCAGTAGATTGACAAGAGACGCATCATGACGATATCGTTAGATTATCCCTAAAGGTGAGTTGTGGCAAATGAACGTTACATTCTTCCATGTAATAATTAGTTTCACTGGAACATTTGTAGCAAAGTCCACTCATTCGTCTTGAGCTTAAAGGTATTGTATTTATAGGTGGATTTGGAGTCACTGAAGGAGAAGGACTAGAGCGGCAGCAACAGGAGTTGTCGTGGCAACGGACCAACATGTTCCTCACCCTCCAGGACCTCCATTGAATCTTCTACATCCTTCTCTGGGCCACCAAAGTCGCCCCTAGGAACCAAGCGCTGCTGGTACAAGGTTTTCATCAAAACTGAAAATTTCTATGAATATATGCCGACAGATTTATAGGATAATCATTTTAGCCGTTGTTCAGACGAAGTGCTGGCCATCATGACAATGTCGTTGGGTTATCCCTAAAGGTGAGTTGTGGCAAATGGTTACATTTTTCCATGTAATAATTGCTTCCCTTGAACATTTGTAGCAAAGTCCACTCATTCCTCTTGAGCTTAAAGGTAATATATTTAAAGGTGGAGATGGAGTCACTGAGGGAGAAGGACTGGAAGCGGCAGCAACGCGAGTTGTCGGGGCTTCGGACCAAGATGTTCCTCACCCTCCAGGACCTCCAGTGTATCTTCTACATCCTCGCGTGGGCCGCCAGCGTCACCGCGAAGAACCAGGTACTGCTGGGGGTGCTCAGAGATACAAAGTTTTTCATAAAAACTGAAAATTTGTATGAATATATGACGACAGATTTATAGGATAATCGATTGTAGCCGTTGTTCAGACGAAGAGCCGGCCATTATGACCAACAGTATTATACATTTCAGGACTGTATTGACCTCAGAAGATTGACAAGAGACGCATCATGACGATATCGTTGGATTACCCTTAAAGGTGAGTTGTGACAAATGAACGTTACATTCTTCCATGTAATAATTTGTTTCACTGGAACATTTGTAGCAAAGTCGTAATCAAAAAAGTTAACGGAAAGGAAATAACCTATGAAAGGTCCACTCATTCCTCTTCAGCTTAAAGGTATTGTATTTATAGGTGGATTTGGAGTCACTGAAGGAAAAGGACTGGAAGAGGCAGCAGCAGGAGTCGTAGGGGCAATGGACCAACATGTTCCTCACCCTCCAGGACCTCCAGTGAATCTTCTGCATCCTTCTCTGGGCCGCCAAAGTCGCCGCTAGGAACCAGGCGCTGCTGGAGTTGCTCAGAGGTACAAGGTTTTTCATAAAAACTGAAAATTTCTAAGAATATATGGTGACAGATTTATAGGTTAATCATTTTAGCCGTTGTTCAGACGAAGTACCGGCCATCATGACAATATCGTTGGATTATCCCTAAAGATGAGTTGTGGCAAATGAAGGTTACATTTTTCCATGTGATAATTTGCTTCACTGTAACATTTGTAGCAAAGGCCACTTATTCCTCCTGAGCTTAAAGGTAATAGAAGGACTGGAAGCGGCAGCAACGTGAGTCGTTGGGGCAGCGGACAAACATGTTCCTCACCCTCTAGGACATCTACATCCTTATCCTCGCCTGGGCCGCCAGCGTCGCCGCGAAGAACCAGGTACTACTGGAGGTGCTCGGAAATACAAAGTTTTTCATAAAAACTGAAAATTTCTATGAATATATGACGACAGAGTTATAGGATAATCATTTGTAGCCGTTGTTCAGACGAAGTGCCAGCCATCATGACCAACAATATCATACATTTCAGGACTGTATTGACCTCAGAAGATTGACAAGAGACGTATTATGACGATATCGTTGGATTATCCCTAAACGTGAGTTGTGGCAAATGAAAGTTACATTCTTCCATGTAATGATTTGTTTCACTGGAACATTTGTAGCAAAGTCGTAATCAAAGAAGTTAGCAGAAAGGGAATAACCTATGAAAAGTCCACTCATTCCTCTTCAACTTAAAGGTATTGTATTTATAGGTGGATTTGGGGTCACTGAAGGAGAAGGAATGGAAGCGGCAGCAGCAGGAGTCGTCGGACCAACATGTTTCTAACCCTCCAGGACCTCCAGTATGTCTTTTACATCCTCGTCTGGGCCGTCTGCGTCACCGCTACGAACCAGGCACTGCTGGAGGTGCTCAGAGGTACAAGGTTTTTCATAAAAACTGAAAATTAATATGAATATATGCCGACAGATTTATAGGATAATCATTTCAGCCGTTGTTCAGACGAAGTGCCGGCCATCATGACAATGTCGTTGGATTATCCCTAAAGGTGAGTTGTGGCAAATGAAGGTTACATTTTTCCATGTAATAATTTGCTTCCCTGGAACATTTGTAGCAAAGTTCACTCATTCCTCTTGAGCTTAAAGGTAATGCATCTATAGGTGGAGATGGAGTCACTGAAGGAGAAGGACTGGAAGCGGCAGCAACGTGAGTCGTCGGGGCAGCGGACCAACATGTTCCTCACCCTCCAGGACCTCCAATGTATCTTCTACATCCTCGCTTGGGCCGCCAGCGTCGCCGCTAAGAAACAGGTACTGCTGGAGGTGCTCAGAGATACAAAGCTTTTCATAAAAACTGAAAATTTCTATGAATATATGACGACAGATTTATAGGATAATCGATTGTAGCCGTTGTTCAGACGAAGTGCCGGCCATCATGACCAACAATATCATACATTTCAGGACTGTATTGACCTCAGAAGATTGACAAGAGACGTATCATGACGATATCGTTGGATTATCCCTAAACGTGAGTTGTGGCAAATGAAAGTTACATTCTTCCATGTAATGATTTCTTTCACTGGAACATTTGTAGCAAAGTCCACTCATTCGTCTTGAGCTTAAAGGTATTGTATTTATAGGTGGATTTGGAGTCACTGAAGGAGATGGACTGGAGGTGGCAGCAACAGGAGTCGTCATGGCAACGGACCAACATGTTCCTCACCCTCCAGGACCTCCAGTGAATCTTCTACATCCTTCTCTGGGCCGCCAAAGTCGCCGCCAAGAACCAGGCGCTGCTGGAGGTGCTCAGAGGTACAAGGTTTTTCATAAAAACTGAAAATTAATATGAATATATGCCGACAGATTTAAAGGATAATCATTTTAGCCGTTGTTCAGACGAAGTGCCGGCCATCATGACAATGTCGATGTATTACCCCTAAAGGTGAGTTGTGGCAAATGAAGGTTACATTTTTCCATGTAATAATTTGCTTCCCTTGAACATTTGTAGCAAAGTCCACTCATTCCTCTTGAGCATAAAGGTAATGTATTTATAGGTGGAGATGGAGTCACTGAGGGAGAAGAACTGGAAGCGGCAGCAACGTGAGTCGTCGGGGCGGCGGACCAACATGTTCCTCACCCTCCAGGACCTCCAGTGTATTTTCTACATCCTCCCGTGGGCCGCCAGCGTTGCCGCTAACAACTAGGTACTGCTGGAGGTGCTCAGTGATACAAAGTTTTTCATAAAAACTGAAAATTTCTATGAATATATGACGACAAATTTATAGGATTATCGATTGTAGCCGTTGTTCAGACGAAGAGCCGGCTATTATGACCAACAGTATTATACATTTCAGGACTGTATTGACCTCAGAAGATTGACAAGAGACGCATCAGGACGATATCGTTGGATTGCCCTAAAGGTGAGTTGTGGCAAATGAACGTTACATTCTTCTATGTAATAATTTGTTTCACTGGAACATTTGTAGCAAAGTCGTAATCAAAAAAGTTAACAGAAAGGGAATAACCTATGAAAAGTCCACTCATTCTTCTTGAGCTTAAAGGTAATGTATTTATAGGTGGAGATGGAGTCACTGAAGGAGAAGGAATGGAAGCGGTAGGAACATGAGTCGTCGGGGCAGCGGACCAACATGTTCCTCTCCCTCCAGGATCTCCAGGGTATCTTTTGTATCCTCGTCTGGGCCGCCTGCGTCGCCGTTTAGAACCAAGCACTGCTGGAGATGCTCAGAGGTACAAAGCTTTTCATAAATCTGAAAATTTCTATGAATATATGACGTCAGATTTATAGGATAATCATTTGTAGCCCTTGTTCAGAGGAAGTGCCGGCCATCATAACAATGTCGATGGATTATCCCTAAAGGTGAGCTGTGGCAAATGAAGGTTACATTTTTCCATGTAATAATTTGCTTCACTGGAACATTTGTAGCAAAGTCCACTCACTCCTCTTGACCTGATAGGTGGATTTGGAGTCACTGAAGGAGAAGGAATGGAAGCAGCAGCAGGAGGAGTCATCGGGGCAGCGGACCAACATGTTCCTCACCCTCCAGGACCTCTAGTGTATCTTTTACATCCTCGTCTGGGCCGTCTGCGTCGCCGCTACGAACCAGGCATTGCTAGAGGTGCTCAGAGGTACAAAGCTTTTCATAAAAACTGAAAATTTCTATGAATATATGACAGATTTATAGGATAATCATTTGTAGCCGTTGTTCAGACGAAGTGCCAGCCATCATGACAATATCGATGGCTTACCCCTAAATATGAGTTGTGGCAAATGAAGGTTTCATATTTCCATGTAATAATTTGGTTCACTGGAAGTGTACTTGTAGTAGAAGACACTCATTCCTCCTGAGCTTAGAGGTAATGTATTTGTGTTGAGAAGGAGTCACTGAAGGAGAAGGAATGGAAGCGGCAGCAACATGAGTCGTCGGGGCAGCGGAAAAACATGTTCCTCACCCTCTAGGACATCATCTGCAACCTCATCCTCCCCTGGGCCGACAGCGTCGCCGGTAAAAACCAGGCACTGCTCGAGGTGCACTGAGGTACAAAGCTTTTCATAAAAACTGAAAATTTCTGTGAATATATGACAGATTTATATGATAATCATTTGTAGTCGTTGTTCAAACGAAGTGCCAGCCATCATGACCAACAATATCAAACATTTCGGGACTATATTGACCTCAGAAGATTGACAAGAGACGCATCATGACGATATCGTTGAATTATCCCTAAGGTGAGTTGTAGCAAATGAAAGTTACATTCTTCCATGTAATAATTTGCTTCACTGGAACATTTGTAGCAAAGTCGTAATCAAAGAAGTTAACATAAAGGGAATAACCTATGAAAGGTCCACTCATTCCTTTTGCTTAAAGGTATTGTATTTATAGATGGATTTGGAGTCACTGAGGGAGAAGGAATGGAAGCGGCAGCAACAGGAGTCGTCGTGACAACGGACCAACATGTTCCTCACCCTCCAGGACCTCCAGTGAATCTTCTACATCCTTCTCTGGGCCGCCAAAGTCGCCGCTAGGAACCAGGCGCTGCTGGAGGTGCTCAGAGGTACAAAGCTTTTCATAAAAACTGAATAATTCTATGAATATATGCCGACAGGTTTATAGGATAATCATTTTAGCCGTTGTTCAGGCGATGTTCCGGCCATCATGACAATGTCGTTGGATTATCCCTAAAGGTGAGTTGTGGCAAATGAAAGTTAAATTTTTCCATGAAATACTTTCCTTCACTGGAACATTTGTAGCAAAGTCCACTCATTCCTCTTGAGCTTAAAGGTAATGTATTTATAGGTGGAGATGGAGTCACTGAAGGAGAAGTACTGGAAGCGGCAGCAACGTGAGTCGTTAGGGCAGCGGACAAACATGTTCCTCACCCTCTAGGACATCTACATCCTTATCCTCGCCTGGGCTGCCAGCATCGCCGCTAAGAAGCAGGTACTGCTGGAGGTGCTCAGAGATACAAAGTTTTTCATAAAAACTGAAAATTTTTATGAATATACGACAGATTTATAGGATAATCAATTGTAGCTGTTGTTCAGACGAAGTGCCAGCCATCATGACCAACAATATCTTACATTTCAGGGCTGTATTAACCTCAGAGGATTGACAAGAGACGTATCATGACGATATCGTTGGATTATCTCTAAAGGTGAGTTGTGGCAAATGAACGTTACATTCTTCCATGTAATGATTTGTTTCACTGGAACATTTGTAGCAAAGTCGTAATCAAAGAAGTTAACAGAAAGGGAATTACCTATGAAAAGTCCACTCATTCCTCTTGAGCTTAAAGGTATTGTATTTATAGGTGGATTTGGAGTCACTGAAGGAGAAGGACTGGAAGCGGCAGCAGCAGGAGTCGTCGGGGCAACGGACCAACATGTTCCTAACCCTCCAGGACCTCCAGTGTATCTTTTACATCCTCGTCTGGGCCGCCTGCGTCGCCGATACGAACCAGGCATTGCTGGAGGTGCTCCGAGGTACAAAGCTTTTCATAAAAACTGAAAATTTCTATGAATATATGACAGATTTATAGGATAATCATTTGTAGCTGTTGTTCAGACGAAATATTTGTAGCAAAGTCCACTCATTCCTCTTGAGCTTAAATGTATTG
Organism: Panulirus ornatus; assembly: GCF_036320965.1. Lineage (NCBI taxonomy): Eukaryota > Metazoa > Arthropoda > Malacostraca > Decapoda > Palinuridae > Panulirus > Panulirus ornatus. Next base: position 9,743,444 of record NC_092296.1, read on the forward strand.
TACTTATAAGTGGAAATGGAGTCACTGAAGGAGAAGGACTGGAAGCGGCAGCAGCAGGAGTCGTCGGGGCAACGGACCAACATGTTCCTAACCCTCCAGGACCTCCAGTGTATCTTTTACATCCTCGTCTGGGCCGCCTGCGTCGCCGATACGAACCAGGCATTGCTGGAGGTGCTCCGAGGTACAAAGCTTTTCATAAAAACTGAAAATTTCTATGAATATATGACAGATTTATAGGATAATCATTTGTAGCTGTTGTTCAGACGAAATATTTGTAGCAAAGTCCACTCATTCCTCTTGAGCTTAAATGTATTGTACTTATAAATGGAAATGGAGTCACTGAAGGAGAAGGACTGGAAGTGGCAGTAACATGAGTCGTCGGGGCAGCGAACCAATA